>NW_005843030.1:280884-292945 GCF_000455745.1 Alligator sinensis
GGCTGCCAGGCTGGTAGAAATAGAATATATTGTAAACATTAAACTATGCATGCATTGACATTCACAGATTCAACACAAAGTATCTTAAGATTGACACATGCATATTCAACACATTCATATATCTCACATAGATGACCTCCTGAGGTCCCTTTCAGCCTATTTTTTATCATTCTAAGTATGAAATCCTGCACTTGCATCAAATACAGACTAAGGAATGACTGGCTAGGCTGCAGTCCTTTTCTGCAGTACCTGGGGGTTATTAATGGACCATAAGCAGAATATGACCCAACAGTGTGCTTATGTTTCAAAAAAAGAAAACCAATATTATACTGGGGTATATTAATGGAAGCATGACTTAGAAGTTAGGAGAAGTTTTTCTTCTTCTCTGTTTTGCATTGGTGAAGCTTTACCTGGCACCACACTTCAAGAAAGATGTGGACAAGTTGGAAAGAACCCAACACAGAGCAACAAAAGTTATTAAAAGAGCTGGGAAACAATTTACAAGGAAAGGCTGAAAGAACTGGGATTAGTTAGTCTGAAGAAGAGAAAACTGAGTGGGGATTTGATAATAGTCAGTTTTCAAATACCTGCACAGTGGTTAAGAAGAGAATGGTGACAGGATGTTGGACTAAATGACCTTCTGAGGTCCCTTCCATTGTATTTTTCTCTAATTTCATGAAGAACTACATCAGATTATTGTGAGATTTTTTAAAATTAATTGAAATATCTTCTCTGTTATGAATTAGAGATTTTTTAACAAAAATCTTCCTCTTATTATAAGTAAAAATTGATGTTGTTTTTAGATCTTTAATCTAAAGTTTAGCAAGAAAACCAAGAGCAAAAAATTCTGTTTTAAATAAAATCAATTTCTTGCACCTAGCACTTACCATGTAGAGTTTTAAAATTGTTCAGAAATATAAATATTTTAAAGGATTGTTATATTATGTCCATTTTTCCAGGTAAACTGAATTGCATGCTCTGTCATAGGTGAATATACATAATTATTATTCTAGCAGAGTAACCAGATTTGTCTGGATATTTAGACCCTGATTCTACCAATTATTCCCCCTGCTCTTGCATGAATCACTATGAGCTTTAATTGGGTTCTGCATGACCAACATTCCTTCAATAGAGTATTTATGAAATCCATTAAATTGTCAGGCCCTAATATTGTAATGTATGCATACTGTTTAAGTGGCTAGGCTAAAGGATGTCTCCAGCCAATCACCAAAAAAATTAGAAACTAAAGACTTTGAAAATGTTTGTTTAACATTTTATTGAATATGTAAAAGTCTCTGATATCTGAAGATAATTATGAATACATTCTTTATGTCTGTTTTCAGACAGCAGCCGGCAGCCTTTAACAAGTCATGTGCTGGAACAACGCAGCTCCAGTGCATCAGTGGTGGTGGGGGTGCTTTCCCTGTACCCACACTGGGACCAGGCAGCTGAGAGCTGCCCTTGCTCCCCAGCTGTAGTATCTGCACAGCTTCTGCCAGTGGGGAGCTGCATTGGGGCTGTGCAGCTGCAAACTGTCTACACTGTTGCAGCTTCTCCCAACTTCCCTCTACCCTCCCTGCCTCCCAGCTGCTGTGCAGATGGAAGGTCACCAGCTCTGGTGCATCTCCCCACCACTTGGAAGCTGTGTACAGTTTGGGGAAGCAGGGAGGGGGAATAAGTGGCAGTGGCACAGGTGCAGCTGGAATCTGCCCAACCCCAGCATAGCTCCTTTTTGCCCGGCTCTGGTGTGGGCATAGGTGTGGGCAAACTTTATGTGTGACCTCCTTTTTGAGTAGGATATTAGTGGGGGGAGGGGTTAAGTTTTGCTTTATTGTCTGGGGAATTTTATTATCATTTTATTTACTATGTATCTGTTTTATGACTTGACTTTTTCTGTTATAAGCTGCCCTAAGCTTTCTGGGCAAGGAAGCCCATAAAGCAAATAAATAAACAAAAGTAAAATTTGATATTGAATGGCATGGAGTAAGTTATGCAGGGAATAACATACTGAAAAATGAAGATAAAATAACTGTTGAATAGTTGATTATTTGCTGAACAGCACCATCATTTACACAGAATGAGTGAGGGGTACAGTGTACAAAAAGGTTTGTGATCATGTAATTAAAGCCTGTATCATAGTACTTAGGCTCTTGGGGTCTGAATTAATATTATTTGGGCAATTTTAATTCTGGCATTTCCTAATGTCTTGATACCGACTTTGCAGCCATAACATTTTTATAGTTATTTGCACAAGGACTATAATTATTCTGATACTACTTGATCATTGTAATATTTTAGTAAGTACTACGTGGTGCTGTATCTAGTACAGAGATTCTCAACCAGGGTGTTGCACTTTGCTGTACCACCCTCCTCCCCCATTCCCCAACTCCTCTGCAAGGAGGTAGAATCTGTGATATATCAATTAACTTTTCAAACTGGGTAACACTCAAATTTACAAATGTTAGAGGGATGCCTTGAATCCATTGTGGGGTGCCTTGAGTCCAGAAAGTTTGAGAACCACAGACTGAGTCATATACAAGACACTAAACTGTTTTCACTTTCATATTCTGTGTGTCAAAGGTGAATTTCATGAGAAAATTTTCAGCAAACTCCTTTGTGCCAAGTTTTATCTCGGTGGAGGTGAAAAACAATGCATCTTCATGAATTCTTTAATCACTTATTTGCTGTTCTAGCTACAAAGACCTGAAATCTGGCATTTGGGGCAGGTAGCTTTGCTTGGCTATATAAAAAATAATTTTCTTTTAAGTAAATGTGAACTCTTAAAAATTGTGGTCTCCCTCAGAGATACAGGTGTAGCTGTAGCTGTATTGGTCTATAGGCAAAAGAAATCAGAACTCTGGCAGAGGTGATGTCTTTTATTAAGCCAACTAGATAATTGCAAAAAATTATTTATTTATTTGCAAGTTTTCAGGTACACTCACCCTTCTTCAGGCATAAGAGAAAGCAAAGATTATAGAATTTCTCCTCAGTGTAAATTAAAATTCATATTTCACAGGAGATCTGAAAGTGTAGTAAGAGCTCCTGGTTGGAACAGTTCAACACCTTCAGCTCTCCTGAGAAATATGAATTTATTTCCACCTAGGAGAAATTCTACAATCTTTGCATTCTCCTATGCCTGAAGAAGGGCAAGTGTGCCTGGAAGTTTGCAAGTAATTTTTTTCCCCCCAAATATCTAGTTTGTCTAAGAGAGGACATCATAAGTTCTGATTCCCCTGGTCTCCCTTAGGGCACTACAAAATTTATTCTAATTCCTAATGCCATTACTGTAATTACAATATAATTACAGTGCAACTACAATTACTGTAATAATGCCATTACTGTAATTATATTGTGATGAAGTAATAAAACAAAACTATGTAGTGAACCTTCTAGGTATAGGATTTTATACAAACAGTATAATTTCAGAATAACTATTGTGTAATGTTCCATATGAAGTTTGGAATAAAAGAAGGAAATTTATGATATTTACCTGAACCCAAGATGACTTTGAATTTAAGACACCCCCCACCCAGTAATTAGATTCTACAAATGGAAAATTACAAATTTGTTTTAACTTATGGTGTATACAACATAATGAATAGAAGATTATCTTAACTTTGTCTCCCCACTACTGTGTCAGGGAGGGCAGGGATAAGAGGCCAGACCGCCACCCCTTTCCCCCTGCCTGCCCCCCTGCCCTTCCTCCCATGCCTGTGCTTGTCCTCCCCCTGCCACATTGCCCCTGCCACATTGCACTTGCTCCCTGCCATATTGTGTGCTGTGTCCCCCCCATGCCTGTGCCTGTCCACATTCCTCCCCACCACTTGCCCCCTCACTATGTGCCCTCTGCCCATGGCTGCATCTGATGCCTCTTACCTGTTGCCCCCCCAGGTGCTAACCCCCCTGCTGTCTATCTCTTTGCCCCTTTCCCTCCCCCCACTTGTGTTTGCCTGCCCCATACACTATTCCCCAACCCTTGTCCCCCCAAGCCTTTCCCCCTAAACCCTGCTCCCCTCTGCTGTCAACCCCTCCACCCCTGTGCCTTTATGCCTGTGAGACCCTTTTGTCCCCCCACTCCACCCCATGCACTCCCCAACCCCTGCTGCTGCACTGATCTGTTCTGCTTCAGCTCTGAGGCAGTAAGCGATGGCAGGCCCAGCCCAGCCCCATTCTGACTCTCCGGCAGAAGTAGTGGCAGCAATTCTGGCCCCACCTGGGTTGGGACTGGAGGGGCATAGCTGCAGTAGAAGGCATGCAGTGGTGCTGGAGGGGGGTTACTAGTGAGCATAGTCTACCTTGGTATCCCCCACCCTGTACAGGTGGGTCTCCCCTTTCCACTTCCTCTCCCTCTCACAGTCTCCATCACATTTCCTCAGCAGTGTGCCTTCTGCCCAGCCACATAACCTATCCCAACCCCAGGGCCAAAGCTGGAGTTGAACCGCCACCTGCCCACCCCAGGCCTGTACTCAAATCTAAGATGAAGCTTTCTTTTCCCTGTGTTATTGGGGGGCTCCTCATCTTGGATTTGGGTAAATGTCATAAATAGTTCAATAATGGAATTAATCTAAATATATAATGATCAGTAATTGTAATCACAAATATAAAAATAATCAGAGTAATTGCCATGTAGCAGCAGCTACATAGACTTTGGGGTAATTAGTATCCAGACTTTCTGTGACTTTCACATGCATAAGCATGCAAATCACAAGGCTTACAATTTTAACATTTTGGGTAACTGTCTACCTTTTTTTTGTGTTATCTACATGGCATTTTTAGCACCTATACACACAAGGGAATTCTATTCATGCACATGTAGCCCTCCACATATGGACAACAATAAAATGTGTCCAGACTGGGCAAGAAAGTGAGAGACCTTGCATCTTTTGATCTGAATGCCTTTGTGGGTATAGTACTCATCTGGAAAACCAAAGGACCTGGGTTTAAGTGCCTTCCTCACCTAGAGGACGTGAAAACTTAGGGCTCTGTCATTTCCCAGCCCAGTACTCTAGCCACCATGCCACAAAAAAAGCAACTATGAGAAGCAGATATGTAGGATTAGGAGGAAGGAAGCAAGCCAGAATGTGGGTGCTCAGTGAGGTGCCTGCTTCCCTGAAAGGGAAGGGGCACTGGGTTTTATCTGGAGTCATAGGCAACTGGTAGAGGAGGCATGGGGGTGGGGGCATTCACCCCCCCGACAGGGCTATCCCTGCCAGCACTGATGTTGTTGGTGGCCAGCCCTGTCCCTGCCATTGGCAGCATCTGCAGGTGCCCCCCCAGACTCAGGAGACACCAGTTGCCCATGTCTGGAGTCCTTGCTTCCAGTAAGGCAGAAGTTTTCCTCTGCACTGTCCTCATCCCCTTTTTTCCCCAGTGACTATGTTAGTGATTCAGTGTAAAAAGGAGTATTAGAGAAAGCAGCAAATGATGTGACTGAATTTTTTTGTGGCTGAGTGCTGTGCAGGGAAGTCAGAGACACCTAGGTTCAAACTCCCTCTGGGTGAGGAGGGACCAAAATCAGGAACCTTACCTTCCATACCTTCCAGATGATTGTCCAGAGATGCATGCATAGCTCTTTTCTGTTCCTCAGTCTGAGTCTAGTAGTCATGTTTTTCAGTTTCATAGATGTTAGGGGCTGGAAGGGACCTTACTGATCATTGGGTTCAGCCCCACTGTACTGGGGCAGGAAAGACTGCTGGGGTTAGATGAACCCAGCAAGGTGGGCATCAAGATACTTTTTGAAGATTGCCAGAGTGTGTGAGTATACCACTTCTGGGGGGAGCTTGTTCCGAACTGTCGGCACTTGACTCGTAAAGAAGTTTTTCCTTATGTCCAGAATGAAGTGATCTTCAATTAGTTTGTTCCCATTGTTCTTTGTCCTCCCCTGGGGTGCCTTGGTGAACAGATGCTCCCCCACGCCCTGATGTACACCCCTAATATACTTATAAGCTGCCACCAAGTCCCTTTTGAGTCTTATTTTCTCCAGGCTGAACAGTCCCAAGTCTTTCAGCCTCTCCTTATATAATCTGGTCTCTAGGCCTCTAATCATGTATGTGGCCCTCCTTTGGACTCTCTTGAGCTTCTCCACATCCTTCCTGATGTGCAGCGGACAGAACTGGACACAGAACTCCAACCGCAGTCTCACCAAGGCCAAGTAGAGTGGGAGGATGACATTCTTAGCCTTGCTTGGATGCCTCAGTAGATGCATGCCAGTGTTTGATTAGCACAGCCAGCTACGGCATCACCTTGGTGACTCATGTTCATTTTGTGATCTATCATGACACCCAGGCCTCTTTCAGTTGTGGTGCTGGCAAGCGTAGCACTGCCAAGTCTATAAGTGTGTTGCGTATTATTTCTCCCCAGATGGAGCACTTTACATTTCTCCATATTAAACATCATCAGGTTGAGGTCCATCCATCTTGCAAGCCTGTCCAGGTCAGCCTGTATTGCCAGCCTGAACTTTACCATTTCACTTTTAATACTTAAATCCAAATTGTTGATGAACATGCTGAAAATCACTGGTCTGAGTATTGCACCCTGAGGGATTCCACTGGTCCGCCATGTTGACTCAGTTCCATCAGTCAATACTGTCTGGGTCCTACCTTGGTGTCAGTTACCTAACCACTGGACTGTAAGGCAGTCGAGGCCACGTTTTTCCAATTTTACCATGAGGACATTGTGGAAGACTAAGTTGAAGGCCCTTTTGAAATCCAAGTATATGACATCAACCTCATTTCCCCTATCCAGGTGGTGAGTTATTTGATCATAGAAGGAAATGAAGTTGGTCAGGCATGACCTGCCCATAATGAAGCCACGTTGCCTATCCTTTAGGATACTGCCTTCTGTTAGCCTATCAGTAATGGATTCTTCAATAATTTCTTCCAGGATTTTACCAGGGATTGAGGTCAAACTAATTGATCTGTAATTTCCCAGGTCCTCCTTTCTCCCTTTCTTGAAGAAGGGCACCACATTAACCCTCTTCCAGTTTTCTGGGACCTCTCCTGAGCACAAGTCTTCAAATAACTTTGCCATAGGTCATGTGATGATGTCGGCCAGTTCTTTTAGCACTCTCAGGTGTAGTCCATCCAGTCCTGCTGACTTCTAGATATTTAGCCTCTCTAGGTGCTCCCCCACAAGATCTTCGCCAACTATGATCACCCCAACCTTGATCATTCTGTATCCTGTCAAGCAGGCTAGCACCCTTGGACTGGTACAATACCGGCACAAAGTATTTGTTTAGGAATTTGGTTTTATCCTGAGTGTCAGTTATCAGCCATCCCATTTCATTCATCAGGGAACCTATGCTTCCCTTATTTTTTCTCTGACTTCCTACATATCTAAAGAGAGACTTTGTTGTCCTTGATTCCAGTTGCCAATTTGTATTCAGTTTGTGCCTTGCTGTCCTAATCCTCTCCCTGCAGGTGCAGGCTATTGCTGAGTACTTCTCTTTGGTGGTTATTTCTGACTTCCATCCCTTGTAAGCTACTCTTTTTAATTTCAGGTGGTCCATGACTTCCCTGTTGAGCCAAGGCAGGTCTCCCAGCCATTTTGCTGCCTTTCTTACAAAATGAAATGGACTTCCTTTGTGCTTCTAGGACTGCTTCCTTAAGGAACAACCACTCTTCTTGTACTCCCTTCCTCATCAGACCATGGTCCTGCAGGGTTGCCAACCAATCTGCTAAGCTTGTGGAAGTCAGCTTTCCTAAAATCAAGGATTTCTATCCAACTGTCTGATTTCCCTGACTTACAGTGCATGGAGAAAGTAATCATCTCAGGGTCATTGTCGCCCAGTTTCCCTTCGATCTTCAGGATGCTCACCGGATCATCCCTTTGTTCAGAACCAAGTCTAGGAGTGCCTTGCCCCTGGTTGGCCCATAGACTTCTTGAGTTAGATAGAGCTCTGCAGTGCAAGTGAGGAAGCTTTGTGAGTGATCAGATCTTGCTGAGTGCTCATCTCATGAGATGTCTGGGTAGTTGAAGTCACCCATAATGACTATGCTCCTAGAGTGTGCAGCCTCTGCCAGTTCTCCAGAGAATTCCTGGTCAAGCTCTTCCTCTTGGTTTGGAGGTCTGTAGTAAACTCCTATGGTCAAATCCCCTTCCCCGTGCTCTCCTCATATCTTGGCCCAGAGGGCCTCAAGTCTCCCTTCTTTGTTTCCAATCTTCACTTCTACGGAGGTGTAATGTTCCTTCATGTAGAAAGCATCTCCTCCACCCTTCCCTTCAACACGATCCCTCCTATACAGGGTGTATCCCCCTATACCTGTGTTTCAGTTATAGGTGGAGTCCCACCAGGTTTCCATAATCCCTATAAGATCGTATTGCTTGTTGGTTGGCAGAAGGGCCAGTTCCTCCTGCTTATTTCCCATGCTTGTGGTGTTTGTGTACAGGTAACTAAGCCTGACATTGGAGGCCCTAGGCTTCCTGGCAAGCTGTGGAATAAGCTGTCTTTTGGCCAGTGTCCGAGTATGCTTCTGGTTGTACCCTGGTATGCTGGTTTCAAGGTTACCATTTCTTGGGCTTGTACTAATAGTTGTTGACTCGTCCCCCAGTGATCTCAGTCAGTTTTAGCTGACTCCACATGCTCAATGAATAATTATGTAGTTACACGTGATCATCTATACATATAGGACTATTCATAAGGAGTAGATTTCCCTTGGGTGTTTAAGTGCCAGAAATATCCTGTAGATAACCAAAAAATGGTTACTTAGACTACCAAGAAAGGATAGAATGTCACCCTTTTTATTACAGTCATAGAAAATTTAGGGTTAGAAGGGATTTCAGGAGCTCTTCTAGTCCAATGCCCTGCTCAAAAGGAGGACCATTCCCAACTAGATCCCAGGGGTGGGTGAAGCGGGCCCTGTTCCTTTCGGATTCGGCCCAGATCAGGGACAGTGATTGAATTCATTGATCTGGATCACTGCCTCTGATTTGATATTACTGAATCTGAATCTGAAGATTCAGTGTTGATTTGGAGAATCAGCAATTTAGACATAGACACAGCTTTAAAAGTTTTTTCTACATACCTTGAGGCAGCAGGCACAGCTCCCTTGAGATGCTGAGGCACATGGAAAACCCCACAGGAGTGCAGGGGGCCCTCCATGTGCTTGGCAGCGAACCCAGAAGTGGACCAGAAATACTTCCAGTCCACTTCTGGGTCTGTTGGGGAGCATGCTGGGGAGCCCGCCGCACCCCCCAGCTCAGTGATCAGCTGCAGGGGGACCTCAGGTACCCCCCCAACCCAGGAGGCACCAGTCACCAAGCTGGGGGGGCATGAGGGGTCCCCCCAGCACACTCCCCAGTGGACCCGGAAGTGGACCGGAAGTGCTTCTGGTTGACTTCTGGGTCTGTTGTTGAGCATCCCCCAGTACTTCTGTGGGATGCTCCATGCACTCCAGCATCACAGTACACATGAGCCCCTGCTACCTAGAGGTATGTAGAAAAAACATCTCTATGTCCAAATCTCTGAATCGATTCAGAGAGTTCAGATTCGATTCAGAGAAATTAAAGGGTGGTCCGATTCGATTCGAAGATTCGGCCGCCGAATCAAATCAGGGACCGAAGTTTTGCACAGTCCTACTAGACCATTCCAGTCATGCCTTTGTCTAGCCAGGCCTTAAAAGGAGATTCCATCACCCCTCTAGGTAACCCATTCCAGTGCTTCACCACCCTCCTTGTGAGAGAGTTTTTCCTAATATTCAACGTAAAACTTCGCTTGCTGCAACTTAAGACCATTGCTCTTTGTTCTGTCATCTGTCACCACTGAGAACAGTCTAGCTCCATCCTCTTTGTAACCACCCTTCAGGTAGTTAAGGGCTGCTATCAAAACCTTACTCAGTCACCTCTTCTGTAGACTAAATAAGCTCAGCTTTCTCAGCCTCTCCTAACTCATGTGCTGCAACCCACTAAACATTTTTGTTGCCATCCACTGGACTCTATCCAATATTTCTACATTTGTTTCTGGAGTGGGGAACCCAAAACTGGGTACAGTACTCCAGATGGGGCCTCACCAGAATAGAGGGGAATAATTACTTCCCTTGATCTGCTGGCAACACTCCTACTAATGAAGGCCAGTTTGCTTTTAGCCATTTCGGCAACAATGACTGTTGACTTAAATTAAGCTTATTTTCCACTGCAATGCCCAGGTCCTTTTCTGCAGAGCTGCTACTTAGCCAGTTGGTCCCAAGCCTGTAGTGGTGCATGAAATTCTTCCATCCTAAGTGCAGGACTTTGCACTTGTACTTGTTGAACCTCATGAGATTTCTTTTGACCCAATCGTCCAATTTGTCTAGGTCACTCTGAATCCTAGCTCTAACCTCCAGCCTATCTACTACACCCCCAGCTTGATATCAACTGCTAACTTGCTGAGGGTGCAATCCATCCCATCTTCCAGACCGTTAATGAAGACATTGAACAAAACCAGCACCAGGACCAACCCCTGGTGCACTCCATTTGATACCAGCTGCCAAATAGACCTTGAACCATTGATTACTAACTGTTGAGCCTAATGATCCAGCCAGCTTTCTATTCATCCAACTCATACTTCCTCGTCTTTCTTGCAAGAATGCTGTGCAAGACCGTATCAAAAGCTTTGCTAAAGTCAATGTATATCATATCCACAAAGCCAGTCATCTCATTATAGTAGGCAATCAGGTTGGTCAGGCATGACTTTCCCTTATTGAATCCATGCTGACTGTTCCTGATCACTTTCTTCTCCTCCAAGTGCTTAGAAATGGATTCCTTGAGGACCTGCTCTGTGATTTTTCTAGGACCTGAAGCGAGGCTGACTGGTCTGTAATTCCCTGCCTCCTCCTTCATCCCTTTCTTAAAGATTGGCACTATAATTGCCCTTTTCCAGTTGTCTGGGGCCTCCCTGAATAGCCACAAGTTTTCAAAGATAACAGCAAGCAGCTCTGCAATCACATTAGCCACTGCTGTTAGCACCCTCAGATGCAATCCATCCAGCCCCATGAACTTGTACATGCCCAGCTTTTCTAAATAGTTCCTGACCTGTTCTTTCAGCACCAAGGGCTATTCACTGCCCCAAACTGTGCTGTCAGGTGCAGTAGTCTGGTGAGTCTGCACCCTCTGTAAGGTTTCTTTAAAATACAACCAGCTTTCCTGGACTCCTTCCCTCAGCCTGTCCTCCCCAGGGATCCTGTCCATCAGTTCCCTGAGGGAGTCAAGCCTGATTTTCTGAAGTCCAGGTCCATCTCTGCTGCTCTCCTTTCTTGCTTTTATCAAGATCATAAACTTGATCATCTCATGGTCACTGCTGGCCAAGTTGGCATCCACTTCTTCATCCCCCATCAATTCTTCCCTCTTTCTAAGCAGCAAGTCAAGAAGATCCTGGCCACTAGTTGGTCTCTCCAACAGTTGCACCAGAATGTTTTCCTTAGAGCTCTCCAAAAACATCCTGGATTTCCTATGCACTGCTGTATTGCTGTCCCAGCAGATTTCAGGATGATTGAAGTCCCCCATGTGAACTAGGGCCTGTGATCAGGAAACGTCTACTAGTTGGCTGAAGAAAACTTCATCTACCTCACCCTTCTGGACTGGTGGTCTAGCAGATGCCCATCATGACATTACCCTTGTTGTTCTTCCCTCTAACCTTAACCCAGAGACTTTCAGCAGGCCTATCTCCAGTTTTATACTGGAACTCTGAGCTCTTTTACATACAGCACAGTGTAATGTTTTACATTACCCTGATCTTTCCCCCCCCCATGCCATAAAAGTCTGTTGCAGAAGAATTTGAATTTTGATTCTCTTTTGAAAACTTGGCAAATTCTCTGCAAGGGAGCTTTGGCTTTTTTTTTTTTTTTGGTAGGGGACCTGTTTGTTGAGCAGTTTGTTTCATTTTCCCCAGGAAGATGTTGGTCCTATTTATTTTATACTCTTGTTTTTAGTAGGGCCTCATCCACAGAGATGCTGAAAAGTCCCAACATCCATTGACTTAATTTGGAAATAAAAACATTTATCATCTTGCTAGATTCATAGATTCATAGACGTTAGGGTCGGAAGGGACCTCAATAGATCATCGAGTCCGACCCCCTGCATAAGCAGG
>NW_005843030.1:294851-297231 GCF_000455745.1 Alligator sinensis
ATTTAAATCAGCTTTCCTAAAGTCTAGCACTTTCACCCTACTAGTTACCTTAGCCACTCGACGTCTTATGGTGAATTCTATTATTAGGTGATCACTGTCCCCTAGATGGCTACCGATCTGTAGGTCCCCTACCATGTCATCCCCCGTTGCCAATACCAGATCCAGTATGGCATTCCCCCTAGTGGGACTGTGTACCTCCTGTGTCAGGTGGAGGTCCTGTACACAGGTTAGAAACCTGCGTGAGTGGTGGGACTTTGCTGTCTGTGACTCCCAGCAGATGTCCGGGTAGTTTAGGTCCCCCATGACTACCGCCTCTTTAGCTTTTATGGTCTCCGAGAGTTGCCTCAGGAGCCCCGAATCCCTTTCATCCCCTTGATGTGGGGGTCTGTAACAGACCCCTACCACCAGATCCCTTTCTCCTTGCCCACCACGTAGCCTAACCCACAATCCTTCTACCTCCTCATCCTCGGATTCTGTCTTGATGAGGGTTGACGTATATTGCTCACTGACATAGAGCGCAACCCCTCCCCCTTTCTTCCCCACCCTGTCCTTTCTGTACAATCTATAGCCCTCAATATGTACTGCCCAGTCATGGGATGAATCCCACCGGGTTTCCGTTAGCCCCACTAAGTCATAGGTGTTTAGTGCAAGCAGGAGCGCTAGTTCATCCTGCTTTTTCCCCATGCTCTCATGATTGAATGTTTAATATTTACAAGTGGCGATCCTCACATGGCTGCATCATTCCAAGTTTGTGTGATCAGTATTTTTGTTCTTTTAGGTACATCCAGCTTTACAGACTGCCCCTCCAAAGAAGAAAGGCCAAACAGAAGAAATGCTACTAATTTCACCACAAGGTATGTGGGAAGGCTTAAAGCACTAAAATGACTGTGTTGTTTGAAATTTTTCTTTCTTTGCCTTTTCACCTATGGATTTGTTATGCAATCTCAATATTTGTAAAATATTGCAAATTATTGTAAAGTATTGTAAAAAGTATTGCAAATATTTGTAAAGTATTGATGTTGTGCAAGACCTACTGGGATGACTAAATTATGGAAGCCACAAATCACTTGTAAATGTAATAGTAGTGAATGGCTTTACTGATCTAAATATTTCTGTTTCCTTTTACTCTTGTAAGTTATACAAGCATGAACTTGATTAGAATTTTAATTAGGACTGATTACCCATTGATGAAGCTAGTCAAAAGTTTTCCAGATTTTCTGAAGAAAAGAGGTTACATTTTCAGGAAAAACTTAATGTGCTATTTCCACTTGTTACAGTGGAAGAAGAATGCTTTCTGACTACGTACGTGGACATGAGGTATTATAATGACTTGCTGAATCAGATTCCTGAAGAGTTCATTTCTGTTCCTTTAATATTGAACTTCATGTTGGAACAAGTGAGTGTACCTTCATATGAATATACGTGTCATTCACACTGAGCATTGTTTTGAGAACTGACTGAGGAGAACTGACTGAGGAGACTGACTGCTCTCCACCCCAGGGTGTTGAGGGAGCTAGCAGGGGTTATTTCAGGGCCCTTGGCATGGCTTTACGAGCGCTCGTGGTGCTCAAGCTAGGTGCCAGATGATTGGAGGATAGCCAATGTGGTCCCCATCTTTAAGAAAGGGAGGAGGGAGGACCCAGGCAACTATAGGCCCGTCAGTCTTACTTCAATCCTGGGGAAACTCTTTGAGAAGATCATCAAGTAGCACATCTGTGATGGGCTGGCATCAGGGATGATGCTCAAGGGCAACCAGCATGGTTTCATTAGGGGCAGGTCATGTCAGACCAACCTGATTGCCTTTTACGATCAGGTCACAAAAGCATTGGATGCAGGTGTTGCCGTGGATGTAGTCTTTCTGGACTTCAGCAAGGCCTTTGACACTGTCTCCCACCCCATCCTCATTAAAAAACTAGGCGACTGTGGCATTGATGCCTACACAGTCAGATGGACTGCAAATTGGCTGAAGGGTCGTACTCAGAGGGTGGTGGTGGACGGGTCATATTCGACCTGGGGGGAAGTGGGCAGCGGAGTCCCCCAGGGCTCGGTCCTTGGGCCCACACTGTTCAATTTCTTTATCAGTGATTTGGACGACGGGGTGAAAAGCAACCTGTTCAAATTTGCTGATGATACCAAAATTTGGGGTGAGGTGGGCACGCTAGTAGGGAGGGAAAGACTGCAGAAAGACCTGGATAGGTTGCAAGGGTGAGCTAACAAAAACAGGGTGCGCTTCAATACGGACAAGTGCAGGGTGCCACACTTGGGCAGTAGTAACTGGCAGCACACTTATAAGATGGGAAACTCCCTTCTTGAGAGCACGGAGGCAGAAAGGGATCTTGGAGTCATCATTGACTCCAAGATGAACATGGGCCGACAATGC
>NW_005843030.1:297256-323609 GCF_000455745.1 Alligator sinensis
GAGGAGGGCCACCCACATGATCTGGGGACAGCAGGGCAGACCCTACAATGAGAGGTTACAGGACCTGAACCTGTTCAGCCTTCACAGGAGAAGGCTGAGAGGAGACCTGGTGACCGTTTATAAATTCACTAGGGGAGACCAGAAGTGTTTGGGGGAGACCTTGTTTCCCCTAGCGCCCCCCGGGATAACAAGGAATAACGGCCACAAGTTGTTGGAGAGTAGGTTTAGATTAGACATCTGTAAGAACTACTTCAAGTTAGGGCAGCTTGGATCTGGAACCAACTTCCAAGGGAGGTGGTGCTGGCTCCTACCCTGGGGGTCTTTAAGAGGCGGCTTGATGTCTACCTGGCTGGGGTCATTTGAGCCCAGTTTTCTTCCTGCCCAGGCAGGGGGTCGGACTTGAAGATCTACAAGGTCCCTTCCGACCCTACTTCTATGATTCTATGGTAAATGAGTGAGCCTGAAGACAGCAGTGGTGTACATACCTGTACTGCCCAGGGAAGTTCAGGTGGAAGGGTCTGTTACTTGAATACTCTTCTGCCTTCTCTTCCTTTGAGGGAAAGATTTAGGTTACTTGATCCTGTTTCAGGGTGCAGTTCACTCTCCCTGGGCATGTCTAGATGTGCAATTAATGCAACTGAATATCCTCTGACTCAATTTGAGCCAGAGTAAACTAATCCCGATGCCAGTATCAACACATGTGTTTAAGTGCGATAACTTACTGCACTGCTGTATACCACTTATATATGATGGGACTATCTGGCCACTGTAGTAAATTACTCTACTCTGCTCCAATTGCTGCGCACAAGTAGAGATGGTGATACTTTAATGCACAGCAGATTAGTCTGCTGCACAGTAAAGCATCCCATGCAGAGACACCCCCTGTATGACAGGCCATATATTCACTCCATTGTGTCCCTTCCCACCCACCTTCTTAGTGAGAAGAGTATTAAGGCAAGCAATTCCTGCTTCTTTTTCCCTATCCAATATGTTTGTAGCTGAAAAATGAACAGCTTCAGTGAGCCAAGCAGAAGAATAAAGGGGTGTCATTCTCCCTTCTTACTTCCCTGCAAGTGCTTAATTAGCCAACAATAACTCTTGGAGGGTGGTGTTACGCTCAGGATTCTTAGTGTAGCCATGTAATGTAACTGTGAAATGAAAGTGATCACCATACTACATACTTGTCAACTTCTCAATCAGCATCTACATGAGATGCTGATTGCGCAGGAGCTCATTTCTACTTCACAGTAGCATCACATGGCATGGAGTGTGATGCGACACTACTGCACAGTAGTAATGAGCTACTGTGCAGTCAGCATCACCTAAAAGCAGGACTCAGGCTGAGAGACCCTTTTCTCTGAGCCTGAGCCCCATGACCACGGAGCTCAGACTGTGAGATAAGAGTCTCCCAGCCTGAGCCCTGCTCCTTGAAAGTCACTGCTAGCTTGAATGGTGTCCAGGATTCCCTGCCTTATGCTGGTCTCTTGATTAGGACCAGCACAGTCCAGGATTCTGACCTGGCCTCATTACAAACACTACCTTTACTAAAATGTTTTTCCAGGCTAACTTGCAAATAAGGTATTAAATAAATCCTAACATTTCAAACATTATACATGTTAATGTAAAAAGCTAGTTCCTAAATGCATAAGTTATTGCTAATAGGTTTCACAGATCTTTCCAAGTGGGAAAGCATAGACAAATGGGAAATGGGAGATAAGGATCTCCCAGCCTGAGCCCAGCAACCACAAAGCTCAGGGTCTCGCAGCACCAGCCCCAGAGTCACAGAGTGGGCACTGGGAAATCCCTGCTGGCCAAGGCAGGAAAACCTGTTCCCTGCCCTACTATGTAAGTGAAGAGCTGGGAGCGGGGTGAGGGACAGAAAAACAGGCTGGGGAACTTGTTCCCCGCCCCCCCCCCCAGCTCCACACTCACAGTGTGCAGGGTGAGGGCTGGGAGCTGTCCTCTTCAGGGTCCCAGCCCTGTGCCCTGATCAGGTGATCAAGGCATGGGGTTTGGAAAGAGCTGCAGGGGTGGGGCATGTCCCAGCCCCTGTCCCAATCTACTGGTGGGGCAGCTATCAGTGAGCGAGCTGCTAGGTGCCCCATTGGCAGATCAGGGCAGGGGCTGGGACCTGCCCCTCCCCTGCAGCTCTTTCCAAGTCTCCTACCCCTGAACAGGGAGCCAGGGCTCGGAGCTCCCTGCTTCCGGGAGACATCTGTCTCCTGGCCCTGTGCTCCCTGCCATCCCCTGGGATAGCGCCCAGGAGGAGCCTGGAGGTTCCCCTGGTGGTGACAGGGGCCCATTGAAGGGTTGCAGGAAACTTGGTGCAAATCTGCTCCCTAATCCCCACATATGTAGATACCTGCACAAAAACACTTACTAAATCTAGGCCAGACACTCCCAGTTTGTCCAGATCAACCTTTTTGACCCTGCAGGGCAGAACCCAGGGCTAGAGATACAAAATCCACTCTGCCCTTCTAGACCTCAAATGCCCCAGAAGTGTCTGAATCCCCCAAAATGATCAGCCATCCACAATAGATAGTTCAGTGGATCCAGGCTCTGATTGAGCAGCTGCAGGGCAGGTAGGGACCTCAAGCCTTGCTAGGCTGCCTGAAGGAGAAACAAGGCCCAGGCTGGAGCCTGGTAGGTACTGTGTGAGACCCTTGTGAAAGAAAACAAAATCCTCAGCAGCAAAACATCTCCATTGGCAGGCGTCCCACCTGAACCCAAAGTCCTGCTTCCTGAGTGCTTCAGTGGAGACCCAAATAAGTTTCAGTGGTTCCTATATTAGTGCTACCTGCTGTTTATGCTGTGCTCCCACATCTATCCCACAGACAAGACCAAAATAGGACTAATCATTATCCTGCTTGCAGGAAGTGCCCTGATGTGGTTATCCTCTCTCCTGGAGGTCACCAGTTCTCTCCTCAAGGGCTTAGATGAGATTTTAGATGCAGTGTCCTGCATGTACCCGGACCCCCTGCAATCCTAATTCACAGAAATAGTCCTCCAAACTGCAGCAGGGCAGCTAGCCCATGAACCAATATGCCATTCACTTCCAGTGATTAGCTGCAGATACCCCATGGAATGAGGCATCCCAGGTGCTCCACTTCCTCCAAGTCCTAAGTGAGGAGCTGAAGGATGAAACTGCTTGGGTTGAGTCCCTTACCCATTTGTGCCCACTGATTGAGCTCTGTTTGGACTGACTACTGCCTCACTAGACAGTGTCTAGAGAAGAGGGCCTCAGAGAAGGACCCCCACACAGAGGTACTCACCTGGGATCTGATCCAGATGATGGGTCCATACTCTGCCCCTCTACCCACATTGCCCCCTTGGTCTCAAAAGCAGGAGCCACTGCAATATGCAGCCCTTCTCCATTGCTGCTCACCATGTACCTGTTCCACCTCACAATGTCCACAATACAGTTCTCTGCTTTGGTGGGCTTGACTGCCTCAGACAATTTTATGGACATCAGTTTCACTAGAGTGAAGCATATTCCAGTAACATGTAAGCCCACTCTGTTAACAATCAAGTGGATGGATAACACTCTCCTCATATCAGGTTCCTATCCTTTTAAAATGCCCCACTCTGGGTCTCCGTCCAGGACCATATAAAGATTTTACACTTTGCCTTGATTCGGTCCACAACATGCCCCTGATATTCAGAAGTCCATGGTTGGCCCTCCATAACCCACCAATTCACTGGCAGCAGAAACCTATCCAATTTGAATCTGACTTTCACCAGAAATCTAATTTGCCACACCTCAGGGCTGTCACCCCTCTAACCCAGCCTTCCCCCACAAAGGGGCACTGTGCACCCTGGATCATGAGTTTAGTGGTAGCCCAGGATGTGGTATCCCTGGAAGCAGGGCCTATGCTAACAAAGACCCCAGCTCAGGAATCAGCCACCACACTGTCCTCCAAGTACTGGTACTTCCCCAATGTTTTTAGCAAAAAGAATGTGGACACCCTGCTACCATATCAGCCCTATGACTCCTCTATAAATCTACAGCCTGGGGCTATGTTGCCCTTCAGTCATCTGTATCTATTACCTGATTTGGAACAGGGGGTCCAACTCTGGTAATATATAAGGGATTAAAGGATTAATTCACCCCTCCACATCCCCAGCAGGGACACCCATACTGTTCATCAAGAAAAAGGATGAGTTTGTACAGTTGTGTTTCATAAACAGTTATAGTCAGGAACCATCTTCCCAGATGTTTACTGCAGAAGTTACTGGGGAAATTCCCATGCCATATCAACCTTTTCTAGTATATGAGTCTGAAGAGTTGGACTGCATTGAAGTAACAACAGAGGAAGTTTTGGAATAAATCCATAAACTGAATATTAATAAGTCACCAGCACTGGATGGCTTTCACCCAGGAGTTCTGCAGGAACTTAAAGGTGAAATTTCAGGACTGCTAGCAATAATATGTAACATATCATTACAAACAGCCTCTGTACCAGAGGACTGGCTGGTTGCCAACATAACACCCATCTTTAGAAAGGGCTCCATAGGCAAAGTTGGGAACTGCAGACCAGCAAGTCTTGCTTCCATCCCCAGCAAGTTGAAAGGAACTATCCTTAATAAAAAAATAAGTCAGCAGTCACATAAGCAAATATGATCTCCTGGGGAAGTCAACACGGGGTTTGTAAAGGGGAATCAGTCTTCACCCATCTGTTGGATTCCTTTGGGGGTGTCAACAAGTACATGGACAAGGGAGATACAAATGATATTGGCCCCCAGTCTGGTTTTGCTGTGGCCCTTGCTTCAGCCATTTCTATCCAGCGTCAGCCCTCTGGCTAAGCCTGCCCAGTGTCTTGAGCCCCTAGCTGGGCTCAAGACACTATCATGCCCTCTGGCACTACTGGGACCTCTGGATTTCCCCGACAGTCCTAAACCCAAGTCACCAGTTGTAAACTGTAACAAAGGGAAAAAGCACACCACTTGTAACATAAACTTAACCTGTTCTAGGTATAGCAAATAATACCAATAGTTCACTGTCTTGGAGCAAGGCTTTCCCCTACCCACGGTTGTGTCTTTCTGTAAAGTACCAGTATTCTGCTGGCAGTCCTTAGAACAGCTCTAAAGTTAGTCTAGCATTTTCCTGCAGTCTTCCTGGCCCCAAACTCTTTACCCAACAGCTTGCAGAGCTAGACTGCTTCTGTGGCTTAAGCCTGGGGTTTATATACTGCTTAAGCCCTGCCCCTTCAGTGAGGTGTCTCCTTATCAGCCACAAGTGTTTCTTCTCAGAACCTAATGACTGGTTGCCATGGCAGATTAGAACTGCTGCTGTATCATCCTCTTGCTGTTCAAGCCAGACTTTGCTCTGTTGTCTTATTGTAGGCTGCAAGGCCTGCGGTAAGCAGTCATAGCCTCTGGTCTCCAACTTGCCATGAGTTCGTCCTGGGCTGAGTTCTCCTGACTAACAGCAGGTGCAACCTTTTACCCTGATGGGCCTTGCCTCTGCTTGGGCAGTGAGGCTTTGCCATTGCCTGGCTTCTCTTAACATTTTTCTCCTTAAAGTAACAGAAGCCTCAAGCTCTCTGTTGTAGGGATACGTAATGAAATCTCCAAGTTTCCAGATGATATTAAATGATTCTGGGTAGTAAACTCCCAAGCTAATAGAGAGAAGCTGCCAGAAGATCTTACCAAGCTAAGTGAGTGGGCAGAAAATTGGCAGATGAACTTCAGTGTCAGCAAGTGCAAGGTAATGCACCTGGAAAAAATAACCTCAACTATACATACACAATGCTGGGTTCTGAACTAGGTGGAAAGGGACCTTGGAATCATTGTAAATAGTTCTCTAAAAATGTCAGCTCAATGTGCAGTGGTGACCAAAAGAGTCGGTAAAATCTTGGGTATCATTAAGAAGGAAATTGAAAACAAAATGGAGAACATCACAATGCCATTGTACAAATCCATGGTGTGCCCAAATTTTGAATACTGTGTGCAGTTCTGGGCCCCACATCGGAGAAGGATATAGCAGAAATAGAAGAGGGTACAGAGAAGGGCAACCAAAATAATCAGGGACCTGGAGCAGTCACCATACCAGGAAAAACTAAAAAGGCTAGGACTCTTCCATTTGGAGGGGAGAAGGCTGAATCAAGGCAATGATAGAGATCTGTAAAATCATGAAGGGCATGGACCAAAGTAAAAGGCAACTGTTGTTAACCAAGTTACAGAATATTTGAACTAGGGGGCATCTCCTGAAAGTATTAGGAGATAGGTTTTAAGTAACAAGAGAAAGTACTTTATTTATGCAAGTTCTGCAATTAATTACCACAGAAGGTGGTGGAGATAGATAGCATAGCCATGTTCTAAAAAGAACTATATAAATCCATGGATGATAGATCTATGAATGGCTATTGAACTGGATGGTTGGGAGTGTTTCCTTTGGCATCTTTAACTTGATAAATGGTGGGTGCCAGGGATGGTATAGAATAGATGTATAGATTCATAGATTGAATTCATATATTCATAGATTCCTAGATTGAAGGGCCACCCATATGATTAGAGGCTTGCATGGCGAGCTATATGAGGAAAGGCTGAGGGACCTGGGATTCTTTAGCCTGAAAAAGAGAAAGCTGAGAAGGGGACTTGGAAGCAGCTTACTGCTACATCAAGGGAGTACATCAACGGCTCAGTGAACAACTGTTCACCAGGGCTCCTACTGCCTAGGAAATGACCTGCTTGGTGGCACGGAAGCGGAAAGGGATCTTGGAGTCCTAGTGGACTCCAAGATGAACATGAGTCAGCAGTGTGACGAAGCCATCAGAAAAGCTAATGGCACTTTATCGTGTATCAGCAGATACATGACGAATAGATCCAAGGAGGTGATACTTCCCCTCTGTCGGGCACTGGTCAGACCGCAGTTGGAGTACTGTGTGCAATTCTGGGTGCCGCACTTCAAGAGGGATGTGGATAACCTGGAGAGGGTCCAGAGAAGGGCCACTCATATGGTCAAGGGCTTGCAGACCAAGCCCTACGAGGAGAGACTAGAGAACCTGGACCTTTTTAGCCTCCGCAAGAGAAGGTTGAGAGACGACCTTGTGGCTGCCTATAAGTTCATCTCGGGGTCACAGAAGAGAATTGGTGAGGTGTTATTCACCAAGGCGCCCCCGGGGGTTACAAGAAATAATGGCCAGAAGCTAGCAGAGAGCAGATTTAGACTGGACATTAGGAAGAACTTCTTCACAGTTAGAGTGGCCAAGGTCTGGAATGGGCTCCCAAGGGAAGTGGTGCTCTCTGCTACCCTGGGGGTCTTCAAGAGGAGGTTAGATAGGCATCTAGCTGGGGTCATCTAAACCCTGTACTCTTTCCTGCCTATGCAGGGGGTCGGACTCGATGATCTATTGAGGTCCCTTCTGACCCTAACATCTATGAATCCCTTAGGGAAAACCAGGAGTAATGGCCACAAACTCCTGGAAGACCATTTCAGGCTCAACATTAGGAAAAATGTCTTCATGGTTAGGATGTTCAGACTGTGGAATAAGCTCCCTCCAGAGGTGGTGCAATCTCTGACCCTGGAAAACTTCAAGAGGAAACTGCACAATCATCTTGCCAGGGTCACCTGGCCCTACCTGTCATTTTTCCTGTCTGGTGCAGGGGGCTGGACCCAGTGATCTTCTGAGGTCCCTTTCAGCCTTACAATTTATGAATCTATGAATAGGGGATAAATTTATCTACAGACAATCCAGTTCTGCCACTGTCAGACACAGGATACCAGGTCACAAAACACTTAGACACAGGAGTAGAGGTGGATGTCGTTTTCCTGGATTTTAGGAAGACCTTCAATATGGTATCTCATCCCATTCTCAAAAATAAATTAAGAGGCTGTGACTTAGATGTTGGCACAGTCCAGTGGGTAGCAAATTGGCTTGGGGGTCACACCCAGAGAGTGGTAGTAGATGGGTTAGTATCGACCTAGAAGGAGGTGGGTAGTGGGGTCCCGCAGGGCTTGGTCCTTGGACCTGTACTCTTCAATGTCTTCATTAGTGACTTGGATGTGGGCATGAAGTGTACTCGGTCCAAGTTTGCAGATGATACTAAATTGTGGTGTGAAGTGAACACTCCAGAGGGTAGGCAACGATTGCAGGCAGACGTGGGCAGGTTGGAAAAGTGGGCAGAACACAATAGGATGCAGTGCAACAAGGACAAATGCAGAATGCTGCACCTAGGGTGTAAAAATACCCAGCACATCTACTGGCTTGGAAATGACCCCCTCAGCAGCACAGAAGCAGACAGGGATCTCAGAGTCATAGTGGACTCCAAGAGGAACGTGAGTCGTCAGTGTGACGAAATCACCAGCAAAGCTAACCACACTTTATCATGCATCACCAGATGCATGACGAATAGAACCAAGGAGGCGATACTTCCCCTCTATGCAGAATTGGTCAGACTGCAGTTGGAGTACTGTGTCCAGTTTTGGGTGCCGTACTTTAAGAAAGATGTGGATAGCCTTGAGAGGGCCCAGAGGAGGGCCACTCATATGGTTAAGGGTTTCCAAGCCAAGCCCTATGAAAAGAGACTGAGGGACCTGGACCTCTTCAGCCTCAGGTGGCCGCCTACTAACTGATAAGCGGGGCACAGCAAGGTATCGTAGGTGTTCACCAGGGTGTTAGAACAGTACCTGCAGTGCCTCATTTTTAGACTTCCATCAAGGTGACTGGATCACCCTCCTACCCCAGCTGAGTTAGCTTACAACAACCTGGACCACTTCTCTGCCCAGCTCAGCCCCTTTTATGCTAATTATGGCCTCCACCCCTACTTCCATTGTACCCTCTGCCTCACCAACCCCTACAACTGTCAACCTGGTGACCCACCTGCAGCATATATGAGGACCTGACAAGCTACTTTCGGTAGGCAAGAGAGGCCTACAAACAGTATGCGGACCAACACCACTTCAAAGTCCCTGTGTTTAAAGTAGGGGGCAAGGTATGACCTGCCCAGCACTTGAATACCAATCATCCCTCCACCAGACTCAATCACTAATTATTTGGACCCTACCCAGTCACCACAGTTATCAGCCCAGTGGCCTTCTGCCTGAAGCTTCCTTATTCCATGCAGGTCTATCCTGTGTTCCACATCTCCCTGTTGAAACCATACACTGAGAACCCCTTTCCAGGAGCCTCCACTCCCCCTCCCTCACCTGTGCTTGTCCAGGGGCATGATAAGTTTACAGTCAAGGAGGCCCTTGACATCTGGAGAATGTGGCAAAGGCTTCAATATTTAATTGACTAGGAAGGCTGTAGGCCAGCAGACCACTCATGGGAACCTGCAGAGAATGTGCATGCCCCTGACAGTCTGAGCATTCCATCAGGCCCACCCAGAGAAACCTGGTCCAAAAGCACTGAAAGGTTGCCCTAGAAAGGGGATTACTGTACTGAGGCCAAGCCAGAACCACTGACCCAGCAGGTGCCAATCAAGAGATTAGGGCAAGTCATCCCCAGAACAAGCACCACCTTCACCAAGGCCAAAGCAGTGCCCTGGTTCCAGCTGGGCTGAATGAAGCAATCAGGGCAGCCTATCCCCTGAAGTCATGGGCAGCAAGCCCCACTTGCTTTAACCTTTAAAAGCCAGATCCTGCCCCAGTCTCCTTGTTTGGGCAAAGGTGAAAGTCTTTGCTCCTGATCACCTGTATACTTTATCATGGTGGTCTATTGACTCCTGGCTCTGACCCTGGCTTCTGACTCTGTTAAGACCCTTGGAAGTCCTTTATTCTGGTCCCCACTCATGGTCTGGTTTGACCTTCAACTCTGACTTGTGCTTCTTCTGTGACTCTTAGTTTACCTTGGCTCTGGCTTCAGCTTCTGACCCCAGTTCATTCTGACTTTGGCTGTGGATTTCCCTGCCCACCCCAGTGTAGCCATGATAATTCAGGAAATATGCAAGAGGCAAGGATTTTTGTTGGTGATATCTTTTATTACACCAACTATATAGTTGGGATAAACTTAGGCAAGCTTTCAAATGGAGTGCATTTTTCTTCAGGTGACCTGTATAGTTGAGGTGACCTGTAGAAGAGTGCATTGCATTCAGAAGGTTGTCTCCTATCTCGAACATTGAACCATGCAGTTGCCTCAATAAAAGATACTATCCACTCTACCAGGGCTTCTTTAGTCCCCACTAGAGGGAAGAAGGGACAGGGCCTAAAGGAGCAGCCAGACAGGCTGGAGGCTATACCCCTGAGAGCAAAAGGAAGAACCCCCATAGCAGAAAGGTGTGGGGAGGGGAGATGGGACTAGAAAGCCCTCTGGCTGGGGGAAGGCAAGAGCTCTGTCTGGAATAGGAAGAGAAGAAACCCAGGTGAAATGACTGGAGTAAGCCTGCAGATAATATAGGGAGGTCTAGCAGGCCACAGAGAAGGCAGGCTTGGTACTGATCCTATTCAGAATCTGAAGAGAACTCAGTGGCCTTGTGGCAGCATGGGCCACAGCTTACAACCCAGCCATCACTGTGGAGCAAAAGTCTCTGCTGTTACCAGATTTGCCCGTCACTTTGGGGTGTGCTCGTTTATTAGGGTACGTTTCTGTGGTCTCTGTAATTCTATAAATGTGCTGCTTGTGTTACTTGTGTTTCTATATGGATCTGTATCTCTCCCTTCTGCAAGTCCTCACCCCCAATGGAGCCATCTTGCAGGACTCAGTTTTAATGGGGCTGGGTTCCTCAAACCACCAAATCAGATGCACATACACACACAGAGATCAACAGGATATGCCTGAGCCAGGCCAGGTTATGCAGCATTGACAGGCTAACATCCTCATATGCCTTGAACTCACTTCATCAGGGCAACAATAAAATGCAGTCAGATACAAACACATGGGTTAACAGAGCACATCTGAGCCAGGCCGGGTTATTCAGCATTGACAGGCTGATACCCACATGTGCCTTGAACTTGGTTCATCCCTTATTTCAGAAGGACAGTAATAAATGCAGTTAGACACACATACACACACACTAGTGGAGTACATCTGAGCAGGGTGGGTCCAATCAGCACTTTCAGCTGATACCCTCATGCACCTTAAAACTCAACATGTCCCAATTTCTTGTCACTATGGTCCTAGTAGTAACTCACTTGATGAGCAGACCTCACCATAGTTTTGGGCATTACAGGGATCTTTAGCTTAGGTAAAAGAACAAATGCTGCAGAGCAAATGGGAGGTCAAGGGGAAGGAAGAGTAAGTGAGGTTCAGAGAAAGAATTAGCACCAGGACAAAAACTTGAGCTTGGGTAGGGGTTTTTGTAGAGAACTAACAATGGCTCAAGGGAGAACACTAGATTTGTTTATGGGTAAACAATGGCTTATATGCTGGATAATAGGAACTGATCACTCCTGGCTATGGGTGGCATTACTCTGAGGGAGCTCACAATACAGACAGGCAGATTCAGTGTTTTGGGCACCAAAAAAGGAGTCATTACTACAATTGGTCTGATAAATGCTGAGCTGAGTGTGTGTAGACATGGGTTGATAAATGTTTGGAGCATAGATCCCCCATCATGCAGTGTTCCCCTGCTTTTCTGGTCCCAGAATCCAGTGCAGTCCTAATGAAGGTACTTTCCTGTCCCATCTCCCATGTAAATGACTTGTCATCCAATTTCATCTCCAATGTAAATGAGGCCAGGGGAGTTGCTTCACTCCTATCACCCTTGTCTGGAGGGCTTTAGATGTGTCTCCCACTGCATCTTCATTGTCTTTTGTAAGTCCTTCCTCTAATCAGTTCTTGTTCAGGGGTGGGGGGCTGAGTCCTTTGTGAGTCAGACAGACTGCATACTGTGCCGGGGTTCCCCAAGAACAGAGCTGAAAGGTAACACTGCCTGTCCCCACCTATGAGTGGCTGGCTATAAAATTCCCAATCCCTCTGCAGTAAGCATAAACTCAGACACTATGAAGCAGCAGGTGGCTTGGGGCAGGTCCATGCCCCCAGTGCCCCATGGAAGATCAGACCTGAACCTCTCTAAGGGCCAGATCTGGCCTGCAGGCCATAGGTTGCCAATCCCTGAGTTGGAAACTTTAAAAGGAAAAGACTGGCCTGGGGAAAAAGATCCCAAAAAACTTATGTGTGGGGAGGAAGAGGAATACCAAGGGTAACAGCAAAGCCATGAACTCTGCCAACTAGATGCTCCTTCTCTCTAGTTACCAGCAGATGGAGTAGAATCAAGAAAAGGAAGATGAGATAATCTCAGACACCTGGGGAGGAGGGCTGGCTAGGGCAGAGCAGGAAATGCAGGCAACATTGCACCTGGGACAAGGAGAAAGTATGAGCTTGTTACATCTACAAAAAGCCTTGCCTTTCACTTTACTAAAGACAATTCATATAAGATTCAGTTTCTTATATGCAGCCATTTTTAATTGTCCAAGTACATTAAAATTCTCAAATGTTTTTCTGTCAGAAAGGTTTTCTTTCCTTTTTCATAATGCCATAAAATAGTGAAAGAATGTTACCATACTTTTCCAAAACCTAACCTTCAATCAGAAGTCAAGTATTGGAAATTTCCATTGGAAATAAATGTTTTACTTGTGCCTTTTTCACCCAATACTAAGAGAGAACTTATGGGGATAATGATTTTTGAGAAAATTATGAATATGTGACTATACTTTGATACTCTTAAATTAAGATGATTAGCAATCAGTGCTGTAAAAAAATGTTGTATGTTTTCTTCTTTGTAGATTGTTGCAACTGAAAAAGACATTACACCACCAAATTTGGTAGTCCCAGAGCCCCGAGAAGATGGCACGGATCGTAGCATTGCAGATCACATAGTGTCTATCCTTCCTTCACTTGTGCTTTCTGAGAGTGGAAAAAAGGTTTGTATTGTCTTTTTATTTTCAGAGCTCTTGATAGGTCAATACATTTGGTTTGGGTTGGAGCATTGTTACAGCCATGATACACTGCTGGCAGCATCAGCAGTGCTTTTTTCAGGGTGTGCACTGCCAAGCTCAGGGGGTGCATGTGCATCCACATACACCCCCTACACGTCACCAATGAACAGCTATGTGTTTGGGAAAGAAGCTGGACAAAATTTGGGGCAGAAAACACCTTTCTTCAGCTCTGGGAAAGAAGTAGACACCGGCTTTTTAGTCATTGCCTGTGTTTAGTCCATTATTTTTAATGCCCAGTGGGCACATCTACATGTGCAATTAATGTACAGAAAGCTTCCTGTGCAATAAAATACTTCACAGTAAGCTTTCCCTGACAGCATATCTACAGTTGCCTCTCACCCTGCACCCCTACCTCAGGCAGCTGCCTGCTACTGGGGCCAGCTCCAGTTGCAGAGCCCAGGTGGGGACAATGTCCCTTTGCCCCTGCAGCAGGCAGCTCCCAGCCCTGGCTCTGATCTCGGATCTGAGGCTGGGAGCTGCCTGCTGTGTGGACAAAGGGACATTGTCCTCACCTGGGTTCTGTGATCGGACCTCACTGCTTGGGTTCAAACTGTTCAGGACCTGGGTACAAACTGTTCAGGAAGGACAGGCTGGGGAGAAGAGGAGGAGGGGTTGCACTTTATGTAAAAGAGCCATATCATTGCTCAGAGCTCCAGTATGGAACTGGAGATAGGCCTGTTGAGAGTCTCTGGGTTAAGGTTAGAAGGGACAGCAACAAGGGTGATGTCATGGTGGGGGTCTGCTATAGACCACCAGACTAGGAGGGAGTGGTGGATGAGGCTTTCTTCAAACAGCTAGTGGGAGTTTCCCAATCACAGGCCCTGGTTCTCATGGGGGACTTCAGTCACCCTGACATCTCTTGGGAGGGCAATACAGCAGTGTGCAGGCAATTCAGGAAGTTTTTGGAGAGTGGTGGGGACAACTTCCTGGTGCAAGTGCTGGAGCAGCCAACTAGGGCCATGTTCTTCTTGACCTGGTGCTCACAAACAGGGTAGAATTGGTGGGGAATGTAGTAGTGGATGGCAACTTGGGCGGCAGTGACCACGAGATGATTGAGTTCAGGATCATGAAGAAAGAAAGGATGAAGAGAAGCAAAGTAAGGACCCTGGACTTCAGAAAATCAGACTTCGGCTCACTCAGGAAACTCATGGGCAGGATCCCTTTAGGAAGCCAGACTGAGGGGGAGAGGAGTCCAGGAGAGCTGGCTGTATTTTAAGGAAGCCTTACTGAAAGTGCAGCAACAAAAAATCCCGATGCACAGGAAAACTAGCAAGTATGGCAGAAAACCAGCTTGGCTTAGCAGGGAACTCTTCAGTAAACTAAATCACAAAAAGGCAGCTTGTAGGAAGTGGAAACTTGAAGAAATAAATAGGGAAGAATATAAGAGCAATGCTCGGGCATGCAGGGATGAAGTCAGGAAAGCCAAAGCGCAATTGGAATTGCAGCTATCAAGGAATATGAAGGGTAACAAGAAGGGTTTCTACAAGTATGATGGTTGCAAGAGAATGATTAGGGAAAGTGTGGGTCCCTTACTGAATGGGGAAGGCAACATTGTGACATGTCGTCATCAGTGACCTGGAAGATGGCATAAAGTGCACCCTCAATAAGTCTGCAGATGACATCAACCAGGGGGGTGGGGGGAGTACACTGAAAGGTAGGGCTAGGATTCAAAGTGACCTAGACAAATTGGCGGATTG
The DNA here is from genome assembly GCF_000455745.1 of Alligator sinensis. Classification (NCBI taxonomy): domain Eukaryota; kingdom Metazoa; phylum Chordata; order Crocodylia; family Alligatoridae; genus Alligator; species Alligator sinensis. The sequence continues at coordinate 311,831 of NW_005843030.1, forward strand.
GGCCAAATGGAATCTCATGAGGTTCAACAAGAACAAGTGCAAAGTCCTGCACTTAGGATGGAACAATCCCATGCACCAGTACAGGTTGCCTGATGATTGCCTGGGCTGCAACTCTGCAGAAAAGGACCTGGGGGTTAAAGTGGGCAATAAGCTGAATATGAGCCAAGTGTGCCCTTGTTGCAAAGAAGGCTAACAGTATACTGGACTTCATTAGTAGGAATGTTGCCAGCAGGTCCAGGGAAGTAGTTTTTCCCCTCCGTTCAGCACTGGTGAGGCCACATCTGGAGTACTGTGTTCAGTTTCCCCCCCCCCACTTTAAAAAAAGATATGGGCAAATTGGACAGAGTCCAGTGGAGGGCGACAAAAATGGTGAGGGGGCTGGAGGACATGAGTTATGAGAGAGACTGGGAGAACTGTGTTTATTTAATCTAGAGAAGAAGAGACTGAGAGGAGACTTAATAGCAGTTTTCATCTACCTGATGGGTTCAAAAGAGAATGGAGCTAGGCTATTCTCAGTGGTGGCAGATGACAGACCAAGGAGCAATGGTCTCAAGTTGCAGCAAGGGAAGTTTAGGTTAGATATGAGAGAGAATTTTCTCACTAGGAAGGTAGTAAAACACTGGGACAGGTTACTCAGAGAGGTGGTGGAAGCTCCATCCTTGGAGATTTTTAAAACCAGGCTACACAAATCTTTGGCTAGGGTGATCTAGTTGGGGATGGTTCTGCTTTGAGCAGGGGATTGGACTAGATGACCACCTCAGGTCCCTTCCAACCCTAACTTTCTGTGATTCTATGATTCTGACCTTGGCAGTAGGCAGCTGCCAGGGCAGAAGACAGATGGGAAGCAAGTAGCTTCCCAGGGGAGGGGAGAGTTCTTTCTTTCCCTCTGCTACCTGGACTGACCGGGAACAATTTGCACCTGATCAGCTATGTAACCATAGTAAATCTATTACCGGTCTTTCCAGTTAGTAGAAAACTGTGCAGTAGACTAATCTACTGCAGAGTAGCTCCTGCACACAGTTACATAGCAAAGCTTTACTGTGCAGTAGGTTAGTCTACCGTGCAGTAAATTGTCTCATGTAGACACAGCCAGAAAGGACATTAATTTTTGTTTCCAGGTCCATCTTTCAATTGTGTTTCAGTGATTTCATAATTGTGAGATTCCCTTTTGACTGGCATTGGTCTTCTATACAACTTGGGTGTCTGTTCAGTTGCACTTTATTTTTTTTAAACTGTTCCTGGTCATTTCATTTTTTTGAAACTGCTTCTGCTTTCATTTACATGGAGGTAAAAGTAAACTGTTTTTCTCTGTTATCTAGCTTAGGCTGTGTCTACTTCTTTCCCAGATCTAAAGAATGGTGCTTTATGCCCAAAAGTGTGTCTAACATGTGGTTGAATAAAAGATACCATACAAAAAAACCTTTTGCCCCTTAAGTTTGCTTACTAATTTTCAGTGCATCTGCCCTTTTATTTAACAGAATCTCTACAGCTTGTTTCTTGCTAAAGACAATGAAGAAATGAAAATCCTCCCCCAATGGCCTCTTCTACTAAATTACCATGATGTTATGTCACAGAGGCTGCACCTCTTAAAGGTATACTTCTGTGTCTTATATCAGCAGTGTTAAAATCTACAGACAGTGAACATTAATACACTTGAAAGGACAGAGAGGTCATTAATTCAGAGTACTGTTTCAACAACACAGAGTAGAAGAGCCCAAACTTTGTCCATTTGATGGCAACTTTTACCACATATCAAAAGTCTAAGGATCATCCAGAACAGATTGAAGCCACCCATGGATAACGCAGTTCTTTCACCACTGGTGGTTGTGTGGTAGTTTCTGCCTACCACATGGGAGAGCTGAGTTCAAGTCCCAGCTGGGATGACTTGGGGTGAGTGAAGTAACAGGGAGAAATTCTTGTTGCAGTGGAAAGGGGTCATTGTGTTTCAGCTAGGATCTGGAACCAACTTCCAAGAGAAGTGGTGCTGGCTCCTCCCCTGGGGCTCTTTAAGAGGAGGATAGATGAACACCTTGCTGGGGTTGTTTGACCCCAGTACTCTTTCCTGCCATGGCAGGGGGTCGGACTTGATGATTTGTCAAGGTCCCTTCTGACCCTACAAACTATGAAACTATGGAGATCCTGGCATGCAGTGCACTATGTTAATTTTCAAATGTTTTTACACCATGAACAGTCCTGAGCATGTTCTACCTATACTCTCTTACTTTGACAAGCCAAACCTGGAACTATAGTAGTAAAACCACTCTGGAAGCATCCAGGGGTAAATTATGAGGACTTGGGGTTGCAGTCTTACCCCACTCCATTCAGACACTGCCCCTGTCCCTGGCTGACCTGAGGGGAAGGGAAGCTCCAGAGCTGCTCCTGCCCTGCTCCAACCATGGGCCGTGGCTGTGCAGAAACCAGGCTCAGCAAGGGATAGCAGCAGTAGTATGCAGGTTCTGTCTTCCATCACCTGCTCACTGCCCGTCAGTCCCTCCACAACAGTGTCCCACATTGGCTAGAAGCAGGCATTGGAAAGAGAAACCTGCATGCTGGCACTGCTGTCCCTGTGTAGTGCAGGAACAGGTGGAGCCCCAAAGCCTCTCTTACCCTGCTCCAGCTGCAGGCTGCAGAAGTAGCTACTCAGAATGTTGAGCTCAGCTGGAGAAAGCATCAGCGGCATGCAAGTTCCTCCTTCTAGCACCTGCTCCTAGCTAGCAGGGTACACCTAGAGGAACAGGGAGTGGGCAGAGAGCAGGTACTAGAATAAGCAACTGCTGTCCCTGTCCAAGCCCAGCACCCTGTGCAGCTGCTCCCAGTAGTTCATGGCTGGAGAAGGACAGGTGAAGCTCTGGGACTCCCCCTACCCCCAGATCAACCAGGGACAGCTGCAACTGTGCCAGGCATGATCCTCCCCTGCTACCCCTACCCTTGTGCATCTGCTCCCTGTCTGACTCTTCAGTGTTCCCTGCCAGCCAAAGGACTCCAGCAACACCTCACCCCAACCTCCTCCTGATCCGAGGGGTGGTGTGCTGCACCCCACTTTAGGAAGTCCTGAATTGAGCCATGAGAGCATTCCCATCTCAAGTACACTGAAACAGGTCTTGAGTGGTCTGAGCATCCCCTTGAGTGCAATCTCCATGTAAACAATAAGATGGACTATGTTACAGGGCTGTGCGAAACAGCACCATTTCATTTCAACTTCCGTTTTGCCATTTCAATGGGACAGTGTTTCATTTTGAGTTTCATTTAGTTTCAAAAGCACTGTTCTGTTTCGTTTCATTGAAACTGGTTCGCTGTTTTGATGCTATTTTGACATTTTTCCATAGGCTATAATGGGGAAGCACAAAACTGCCTATAACTTTGTCATTTTTTGGCAGATGTAGATTAAAACAGCAGGGATGGCAGACACTTCTGTGGGCATGAAACCTGCCAAGTTTCAAGGAGATCGGTATAGGGGTTTCTGGGAAACTGTACCTCAAGGTCTTGAAAGCAAAACTCATGTCACTTGTAAGTGTGAAAGCACAGTGGGGTGAAAACAGCAGGCATGGTAGCCCCTGCTGAGGCCACAAAGCCTGCCAAGTTTCAAGGATATAGGTACAGGGGTGTCTGTGAAACTGCACCTGAAGCTGCTGATGAGCAAAACTCGTGTCGTGTGTGTGTGTGAAGGCACAACAGGGTGAAAACTGAAGACATGGTAGTCCCTGCTGAGGCCATGAAGCCTGCCAGGTTTCAAGGAGATAGGTGGAGGGGTTTCTGGGAAACTGCATCTCAAGCTGCTGACAAGCAACACTCATGACATGTGACTGTGTGGGTGTGTTAAGTTGTACCCTCACTGGCACTGGGGCCTCTACACGACATAGTAGCTTCCCCAATGAGGTCTCCTCCTCCCCTACAGTCTCAGCCTGGTCCACCACTTTAAACAACAGCAGGTAATAACTTAGTAAGCAGTACAGTAGCACCAGCAGCATCTCAGGTAGCCAAACAGTCACAGTCAATATCAGAGCAGTCCTTCCCCCCTCTTCCCCCTCCCTCTCCTTATTTTCTGTTTCCCTGCAGGGAAGCCCAGCTTCAGCTTCAAAATATGAAATGTTTTGAAACTTTTGAAACATTTCTACTGCCCTCATTTTGTTTTGAGGCTGTTTCAAGTTCAAAACGAGTCAAAACAGTGTCAAAATGAAACAACCAGCAAAATTTTGCACAGCCTTAGTACACTATAGTTTCATAGTTTTTAAGGCCTGGAAGGGACCTTACAGATCATCGGGTAGAGCGACCCTACACTTGGGCAGGAAAGACCACTGGGGTCAGATGACCCTAGCAAGATGGGCATCGAGGGCACCTGTACACACCATGGGGTTTAATCCTCATTAAACTAAATAGGTTTATAAAATTTAACTTGTTTATTTTGGAGCATTCCATCAGTGTTTGCATGCACTAGGTTTTTAAACAAATTAAGCTTTGAAGTGTCATGTCAGTGTTTGCATGCACTTGGTTTTTGAATAAATTAAGCCCAGTCCCAGCTGGTGCTGCAGGAGAACAAGATGGTCCAGTGCGGCCCCCCACCCTGTGCCCTGCCACACAGCTATGGGAGCATGGAGCCAGCACATGGCACAAGAAAAAGAAAAAAAGCAGAAGCAATTTGAAGGGGTGAACTACAAAAAATGTGGAGTGCCATCTGGTGGACAAAAAGGCTCATTACATATCTTTGAGTGGCTTTATGTTTGCCCGCAACAAATCCATGGACACAATGCTTTAATTTGTGTCAAGCCAAACTAAACTACATCTGAGGAGTTTTACTTTAATGTGCCAGAAAGACATTTAAAGTGTCCAGAATACCCTTTCTGGCAAACAGTCTTGCTGTTGCAGTGCAAGAAAGGGCAAAAACCATGGTGTGTACAAAGGCCCCAAGATGCTTTTTGAAGATCACCAGGGTGGGTGACTGAACCACCTCTGGGGTGAGCCTGTTCCAAACCCTCGATACTCAACTTGTAAAGAAGTTTTTTTCTTATGTCTAGTCTGAAGCGATCTTCAGTCAGCTTGTGCCCATTATTTCTAGTCCTCCCTTGGGGCGCCTTGGTGAACAGATGCTCCCCCAGGCCCTGATGTACTCCCCTGATATACTTATAGGCTGTCACCAAGTCCCCTCTTAGTCTTCTCTTCTCCAGGCTGAACATTCCCAAGCCTTTCAGCCTCTACTCATATGACCAGGTCTCTAGGCCTCTAATCGTGCACATGGCCTTCCTTTGGACTCTCTTGAGCTTCTCCACATCCTTCCTGAAGTGTGGCACCCAGAAATGGATGCAGTACTCCAGCTACGGTCTCACCAGGTAGAGCAGGAGGGTAACATCTTTAGGTTAAAGACTTTGGCTTTGCTCGAGATACCTCAGTAGATGCATGCCAGTGTTTGATTAGCTCTGCCAGCTATGGCATTACATTGGTGGCTCATGTTCATTTTGTTGTTTATCATGAGAACAAAATAAAATGTTGTGGAACCTTATGGAACTTCATGGAGCTTTATGGTTTCTGCTTTGGACCACAAGTTTATTACTCTGAAGAAACCAGGTCAGGCATTGAGATGCTTTAGTGGTGAGTGCAGTGAATAGACTAGACTAGAATAGAATAGAATAGAATAGACAAACACAGTATTCAACATAAGAAGACAGAGCTCTTTATATAGAATTAGTCCTTTGGAGTTTTAGAATTCATTTAAAGTCAATATTGGAAGCAGATTAAAGTTGTCAGATAGTGAAGGTATTCCAACAGAAAGCAGGTAGTGTGGTTGGCTGGTGAAGGAGGAAAATACTTTTTAGCAGAGACACAGTCCTTCAGTACATGGTAGACACTAACTTTATTTTCAAATCAGTCTGCACACTGCATTAATGCACCTTAGACACATACCTGTATCACTTTAATGTGCGTTAGACAAATGCACATTCCATTTAGGCACATGTAAAAGCACATGTAGACATACCTAGTGAGACTGAGTTTTATGACTTCTCTCTTGTGGAGGATGCCACTATAGCTAATAGTGTAGATCAGATGTGGAAGAAAAAAAGCTAATAAAGAAGTATTCTCTGTATTCTCACAGATTACATCAATACATAATTTTAATATTCCAGGAAAATTTCAGTTTCTGTTTAATAATGGCAAATGGTCTTTGTGATTTTAACAAACATCTATTAATTTTGCCTTCTGTCAGTTCTTCTCTTTTCCTCCTACTAAGTTACCACTCCCCCACAATGAAGAGAATAGAAAAACAGCTCATTCCATCTTCTACTTACACTGATTTAGTAAGAAGTATAAGCATTTGCTATGCTTAAGCATGTGCTTAAGTCCCACTGACTTCAGAGTTAACACATACTTAAATGTTTTGCCTTAAATTTTAAATGAATGCTGAAAAATCCTTTGTTATGAAACACTACCTTTTTTTTTAAATTTCACTCCTTGCTCCAGGTCCAAGAGGACTTAAACCCAGAAAAGATTGAACAGAAAATGATGGACAAGCTTCCACTTGTGGAACTTCTTCATTTCCCCCTTCCTTCACCTGGGAACAACACTAAACGCTTGGCCAGAGTCCATGAGCTCATGCATTATTGTACCAATGGTGAATTCTCATTTCTATTGCTGTTTTGTTGTTTAAGGACAGATTCCTGTGAGATGGTGGGAACCCATTCTTTGGGGGGAAGTTTCTGATTTTTCCAACTAAAATTACCTCTGTACTAGCCAGTAGTCACCAATTCATACATTCTTCAGAATGTATGAATGCAGGATTGGAAGGCCCACTGATTCTATTCCCCTGCCTTCACAGACAGCTTTGCCCAGAAAGGCCTACAAAATATTCTCATATATTTTCTAGTAGGTGCTCTGTGGCTGTGGCATGCAAGAGAAACTAAGTGCCACAGAAAGAAAGCAGGTGAAATAAGGGTACCAATAATATTTATGCTATTGAAATAGCAGGTATTCACAATACACTTGTTTGAGCCTATCAGGTGGTCCATACTCCATGCTGTAAAGGAAGGAAAAAAAACCTGAGGTAAACAAATTTACTCCACAGCAGGATAGTACTTGTAAATTCAAGTACTATTCTGTTACAGAGTAAAAAACTCTGCAGCAGCTCATATGTAAATGCTGCCTGGCTGGCTGAAGCACAAGGGTACTTCAGAGTGGGGATTGCATGCCAGCTAGCCCCACACTGAAGCATCCTTGTGCCCCAGCCAGCATTCCCCAGCACATTGAGCCAGGGAGAGCAACCTTGGGCTGGCAGGCTGACCCTCAGGGCTTTTTGCCAGCCAGGGCTGCTCTGCCTTGGCTCCACATGTTTTGCCTGAATAAACTGCAAAGCTTATTGTTCCAGAGTTAATTGCTCCTAGGCACACATTCAAATGGTATGTCCAGGAGCAATTACTTCCAGAGCAACAAGCTATGCAGTTTATTCAGGTGCTGTAATTGTATATGTAGATGCACCCCCTGAATAATAATCACAGAATAATCTCATCTTCCTCTGTATTGGCAATACTGCCTAAATTTATGTGACCAGTAAATTTTGTAAGCACACATCTGGTTCTTGCACCAGAGTCAGTGATGAAAATACTTAACTAGATATGCCCCAAGACTTAAGCAACACCACAGGTAGCCCCTCTCCTCTTAAAGTATAACTGGGGATCTACTTAATTCACAGTTTTGTGGATTTTGCAGAAACCACAAAATCAACACAAAAAAACCTTTAAAATAAAATTCGGGCTCCCCAGTGGGAGCCAGCAGTCCTCACTGCCAGGAGGGGAAGGCACCAGCTACTGGTGTGACATGAAAGGCAGCAGAGAAAATGACAGTTGCCCCCTCATCCCTTCTACCCCCTGCCCAGGGTTTCTCCACTGGTCAGCACTGAGGGGTGGAGTGTCTCCATTAATGAGCACCAAAGGGTGGAACCACCATGAAATGACCAGAGAATTAAAGCTTTGGGCCACAATCAACCTGCGAAAATTGGTAAATCCACCTACCATTTAGATAGACCCCTAAGTATAACCTACCCACTTAGCCAGGTCTTTATCTACTATAAAAGTATGGTATTAATCCCCATCTTCTCCACTCTAGCTAGTAGTTTCTTATGAGGCACAGTATCAAATGTCTGGCTGAAATATAGATTGATTAGCCAACCCTGTTACCCTCATCTTAGAGTTTCTTTAGTTTCTCAGAGTTTCTCTTTTGGAAGTCCAAAATCCTAGTTATGGACACTATTGTCTGTACCAGGGGTGGGCAAAATGCAGCCCACGGGCTGAACACAGCCCACCAGGCCATTCTATCTGGCCCGTGGGGCGCCTAAAAATTTAGAAAATTAATATTAATCTGCCCTGGGCTGCCTGTCATGCAGCCCTTGATGGCTTGCCAAAACTCAGTAAGTGACCCTCTGCCCAAAATAATTGCTCACCCCTTGGTCTATACTGTAAATTAGACTGAATTGAATCAGTTCATGATCACCCAATCTAAGATTATTTTCCATAACCAGCCCTTTTGTAAAATCCACTTGTTCACACCCTAATCTAGCATTAAGTTTGGGCTAATCTAAACGTCAGTTTCTAGGTTGTGAGCAAACCAGTTACAATTCCTGTCGGAGACCAAAGGACTGAGGCCTGGATCTTGACAATGTGTCAGAACTCACAGGTTATGTAGGTTTGCTATTAAGCTTAAAAGAGGAAAGGCAAAAAATGCTAATCACATGAACTTTCATGCCAATCCAAATGCAGACAACAGAGTTTTGAAACCACAGATATATAGTGCAATAACTTTTGAACTGAGAAAAAGCTTTATATTGATCAACAAGCATTACTTAAAAATAATGATGGCTGTCAAATTGCATTCCCTTTGAGTTTCTTGCATTAATAGTACAACAGCTTTTACAGTAGTCTTTTAGTCAAATGTGTAAGTTAAGCTTATTTCTCCATCAAGAACTGTGGTCTCCTACCCTGTTTGTGTGTGCAAGAATGATGTGCAGTGTGAAACAATTAGAAAAGCCACATGAAATGCATTCTAGAGTCTGAATGTTCACACCATGACTGCACGAAATAAAAAACTTCCCTGCCCCCACAGTTCCTTTCCTACTGTCATTGGGCATAGATCTTGGAACTCTTTTTACATGCTGCCATTTTCTGCAGACACATTATGCGCTCTTGAAATTAATATACGCTAATTATATTGCTTTTAGTTGTCAGCATATACGTAATAATTATTACTAAGATGCAACTTTTTAAAAAGTGCTTCATATTTGTATATGCTACCAGCCAGTAGATATCAGTTCTGGTGGCATTCAGTGGACTACACCATAGCTGAGAGCTTTACTTCAAGTTAATGGTTTTGGCCATTTCTCTAATTTTGGATTCAAATATGAGATAAGAAATAGATATGGTAAATTTAGATTGGATACCAGGAAAAACATCTTCCCTGTTAAAGCAGTGAGGCAGTAAAATAGACTGCCTAGGGGAGTTGTAGAATCTCCATCACTGGAGGTTTTCAAGAACCTATGTGTGCTGTAAAGGGCAACAGTTGGAAGCTCAGAACTTCCCTACCCCTGCCCCCTACACTCCACACACACACTGCTAGAACTAAAAACAGACAACTGGCTTGGTTCACATTTCAGCTTCTTGTCTTGCACCAAACTGCAGCCCTCCCAGACTTACAAGTCCATTATCCCACATTAAGTACCAGCGAATTATTCAAATTAATTTGACTTAATTGCTATTTAAGTCTAGTATATAAATAGTTGAGCCTGTCCTAATTACGGCCGCATCAAACCAGTTGTTTGTTTTTAGCTCAGGGAATCATAAGAAGAGCTCTGAAGCCCAGAACATGTGGATGTTGTAGGGGACAAAGCTCAGCAGCAGTAAAATGAAGCAGAGCTCCACAACTGACCTTGGGTGCCTCCAGATGTTAGGGTCACTCTCTAACTTATGGCATTTTATACAAAGCACCATGAGTTACAGCTCGCTGCCTGCCCCCCCCCACCCCAATCCCAAACCCAACAGGGGTTGAGGGGGGTGGGGCAAAATCAAGCCTGCCTGCACCAACCCTGAACTACCTCTGTTTCAGCCTGAACTACCTCTGTTCCAAGCCCTGCACTGCCTCCAGGTGACTGTTAGCAGGGGAGGGAGGGGGAAGAGAACAGCAGGGAGCTGCCTGCTGGTTTGCCCGGCCACAGCTGGAGGACAAGGGAGCGCTAGACCGGGGCTCCCTCACTTCATGGGTGATCGGGATAGTCCTGACTTAGAGTTGGACCAGATGACCTTTGAAGATCCCTTTTCTACATTTTCTTTATCCTGTCTTTTCAGTATGTATGAAAAGCTTTTCAAGTAACACTGTGTAATATATGCCAGGTTTAACAGTGCTAATTCAGTGTGTAATTGCAGTCTTCTAGAATTCAGGAAATTAGATTCCAGAAAGAGACAAGTTAAAGTAAATTATTATCACCATTATTTTCCTTGTCAGGCTTAGCAGAGATGCCAAAGACAATACACCTAGTCAGTCTGCTGTTCATCTTTTACTGAACAATAAGGACACTTTCTATGAATGGTTTTAATTTTCTTGCAGAACTCTTGAGTTGGGCTGAAGTAGAAAGAGCCTTCAAAATGTTTACTTTTGAAAGCCTGAGGCTGACTGAGCTTGATGACTCTGGTCTACTGGAGAGTTCAGGGTCGATGCTTGGTGGTGATTATGAAGTATCTTATATCCCATGGGATAATCCAGCCAGGTTTGCAAAACAGCTGAGACAACTACACACCATGGAAGATGCTCCTGATGAGAAAATTCCTGAAGGCTCAGGTATGGCACATCTATTAATGTTACTCTGGAAAACCAAGTACAGACAGTCAGAAAGCCCTAGGCTGAATCAATTCAATCTTCTCAGGTTAGTCTAAGCTGCATTAATTGAACCGATAACTATAGGCCAGTCAGTCTCACCTCCATCCTTGGCAAAGTCTTTGAAAAAATTATCAAGGCTTACATTTGCGAGAGCCCAGCTAGAAAAATTATGCTGAGGGGAAACCAGCATGGGTTCATAGCAGGTAGATCATGCCTGACTAATCTAGTCTCTTTTTATGACCAGGTTACAAAACACCTGGATGCAGGAGTAGGGGTTGACATCGTTTACTTAGACTTCAGGAAGGCCTTCAATTCAGTATCCCACACCATACTGGTGAACAAGTTAAGAGGCTGTGACTTGGATGACTGCACAGTCCGGTGGGTGGCGAATTGGCTAGAGGGTCATACCCAGAGAGTCATAGTGCATGGGTCAGTATCGACCTGGAAGGGTGTGGGCAGTGGGGTCCCGCAGGGCTCAGTCCTTGGACAAATACTCTTCAATGTCTTCATCAGTGACTTGGACGAGGGAGTGAAGTGTACTCTGTTCAAGTTTGCGGATGACACAAAACTGTGGGGAGAAGTGGACACACTGGAGGGCAGGGAACAACTACAAGCAGACCTGGACAGGTTGGACATATGGGCAGAAAACAACAGAATGCAATTCAACAAGGAGAAATGCAAAGTGCTGCACCTAGGGAGGAAAAATGTCCAGCATACCTACTGCCTAGGAAATGACCTGCTTGGTGGCACGGAAGCGGAAAGGGATCTTGGAGTCCTAGTGGACTCCAAGATGAACATGAGTCGTCAGTGTGACAAAGTCATCAGGAAAGCTAATGGCACTTTATCGTGCATCAGCAGATGCATGACGAACAGAACCAAGGAGGTGATACTTCCCCTCTATCGGGCGCTGGTCAGACCGCAGTTGGAATACTGC
>NW_005843030.1:323924-329509 GCF_000455745.1 Alligator sinensis
TTCCTGCCATGCAGGGGGTCGGAATCGATGATCTGTTGTGGTCCCTTCCGACCCTAACATCTATGAATCTATGAATCTACGTTAAGCAAGTGCACAGACATTCATTTTCAATCCCAGAAATGCAGCCACATACCTGCAGTGGCCCAGTTCAGAAACCGAAGGGTGCTAGAGCACACTTTCCCACTCATCTGGAACAGACAGCTTGGGCCATGGGGGTGGATTTCCAGTGGAGGTGCAAAGCAACCTAGGATGCTGGGGGACTGTGAGTTAACTTGAATCTAAAGGGGATCTGGGACAGAAGTTCAGTAAAACAATTTAACCTAAATCAGTTAAGTCTGATACTATATCCATCCAGGTTTATCTTACACTGGTTTTGGACATTTTGAAAGTGGTTTATGTTTACTGAACTTCTCTTGTGTTACAGATTTGACCTGGTTTCCAGTCATTAATACCAGTTTGTGTAATTCCTCTCCCTAGTGGAAGATTTTAAACCAGCTATTTTCTACATTTTTTTTTTACATGCTGTGGTGGGCCAGTAGGGGGCGCTCCTGCATTGAGCCACCCACCTCATTGCACCCGACCACCTTCCAGGCTCCGAGTGCCTCCCTGGGGGTGCCTCACATCTGGCCCACCCTGGAGCACACCTGTTAGCGTGGGGGTAACGCTGCCACCACCCAAGGATGGGCTTGATTCTGGCTCTGCACACCCTGGGAAACACAGTCCTAGTAGCCTTTGAGGGTACTTGATTCACTTCAAGAACTTGGGATGCTTCCCTCAGTTGGAAGGACCAGTAGTGGTCTCCCTTACACAGCCAAACCAAGGGGACCCCAAGGCATAATCTAGACCCACTCCCAATAAGTCTCCCATGCTAAGTACAAAGGAGAACTTTATTGGTTACAAGGGGTAGGGTTTGAATAGGGTACAGGGTAGAGTAATATCAGAAATCACATAGAGCAAACTGGCATGGCTGGGTAGCCTTGGATCACGCATCTGAGTTACTGCAAACTATACATCTAGTTAGATCTCAGGCAGCTTACTCACAGGTATCATCCAGAAGCAGATGGAGATTCCCTCTGGAGGCAGGCAGTTCCTTGATCATGAGTTTGAGAGAGAGAGCAAGTTTCAGATGTTCCAGTTCTTCTCTCTCTCTGAATCTTCCTCATGGCTGCTGCCCCCTCCTCCTGGGCAGTCCTTAACTTATATAGCCTTTATGACCTCATTTACCTGGTCCAATGGAGGCCAGCACCTGTTGGCTGTCAGCCAACCAATTTGAAATGCATCACTAGTTGCTGGGTAGACTGGCAGTTCCTAGCTCCCCAGGGAACCCAAGCCCCTCACCCAGGTATGTGATGCCAGTCATGTAGGCAGAGGGAGCAGGTTTCCCCCCTCCCTTAGTTTTGTATCCAGCTCAGGTTACCTAAGGAGATAGGGTAAGGTGTGTACCTTCTGCAGGGCCCATCTTAACCAAACTGTCACAGAGCAGACTTTTTGGGGAGAAACAGAGGTGGCCTTCTGCCACACACGTTATTTTCTATTGTTGGGGTATTTTATAATCTTTTTATCAATCTTTTTATCAATCTTATCTTTTTATAAGTTTTTTATCAATCACTTATTTCCTGCGTACTGTTTCATTTTTGTTTTTTGGTGGTCTTTGGGTACCTAAGTAGAAATCCTGAATGAGCTGGGTATTTTGTCTGATATCATTAAACAGTTTATTTAAACTTTATTTAAAAAGCATTGTCTATATAGGAGAGCTTTGCATAACATACATAGTATTGAAAAAACTACTATATTGTGTCTGATATAAAATATATTTTAGAGAAATAAAACAATGAAAACTTGCTATTTAAATGATAACTTTAAACATAAATCTCCTACAAATCGAATCGGCACCCAAAACTTCACACAGCCCTATCAGGAACCAGGAAGAAAGTGCTGACAGTTAAAAATTAAAATAGCAGGTGCTTAACCTTTACTTGCACATTTTACATCATCTTGATAGTTGTTTCTGTTACTCTTTTTCCCAGCTTTGCTCTTATGTCCTTTAATGTATAGGTTACATCAGCTTAGACACCCTAGCATTCAGATTTATTGGTCAAATTTAGAGGCACTGTGTAAATATGTTAGATGCTGGAAAAGGTCATGAGACTAATGGCATCAGAGGAAGTCTACTTTTGGTCAGGGGTATATGTTAGAAGATGATAGTTAGAAACACAATTTATTTATCATAATTTAAATAATATTTAACTTAATATTAATTTATCTTAATTTATATTCTCTGAGATGCTTCTTGAATTTGGCCTCAATAACCAAATTCAGGGAGAATATCCAAGCATGATTTTATAGTTTGTAGCTGTGCAAACCATTCTACTTTGTTTGCAGTCTCAGATGTTAGTATTTCTACAGGAGGCCTATATGTGGCAGTTCTGTCATTCTAATCTGATTTGGAGCTGAATAGGAAGACTTCAGAATGTAGAATCACAGATGTAAAAGACCTGTTTGATCCTAAATCAGGAAGTTCATGCCTGGAGGATTCTGCATCCGATGCACCTTCTTTCTGTCATGTAGATGCTAAAATAGAAGATAAGGTGTTATTTTTGTAGTCAAGCGGTTTCAGCATTGATGCAGGAAGACCACAGCGAAGAGCAATCAGGATCTTGCTCTTCAGGTAAATGGAACTGACTGATCCATTTTCCCTCCCCTGAAGTCCAGTGCAGCATTATTCTCAACAGTTGATTCTCTAGTGGTTATTTTTCAATCCAATTTTAAATATGCAAAGTGTGTATGTTAATGTTAATGTTAACGAAGGGTTTTTGAACCCGAAAGCTTGCTTAATAATTTTTCTCCAACTATTTGGGTTGGTCTAATAAAAGATATCAAATTCACCCAAGGAACCTTGTCTGCCTATGTTAATATGCACATACAGATATACATACACATCCCAGTATATTCTTCCAAGGAAACAGTCTGAGTCCACAGTAAATTTGCCTCAGACTTAACCCATTGAGCTGGGCACTATGGGACTCTGTTTATGGGTCTACATTAGACAAAGATCAGCCCAAATTTATTCTATATGCATAACTTCAAACTGCATACTTCTAATGGAATTTAAGTCCAAAGTTTGATGAAAATTGTAACTCCTTATGAAATTCCATCCCTGTGAGCTTTGAGTTGGATAAGTGTACCAGGCTAACTGTCCAACCCAGAAATGCAGTCAGGCAAACCAACCTGATATTCATGGAAGAATCTGAAATCAAAGAACCTGAATTGGAAAAAAAAATATAAATATTTGCGACTAAACTGATATCCGAAGATCAAACACTCTGAGACACAAAAAGGTAGCCAAAAAGGTTTTTTCATCATTTGGAACCTATCTTGAGAACATAATCAAGTTCCAGGAAAAAATTGTAGCAATAAACAGCTCCATTGTACCCATATTGTGGTAGGCCTTTGGAATACTCAAGTGCTTTAAGATGAGTCAGGATACCTTAGAAAAGAAGAGGAGGTTCTTATACGAGTTACTGCATGCACTATTCAAACTGCTCCATTGAGAGGCTGTATATTCCTCATATGTTGCATAGAAGAGGCCTGTTAAGTTTTGAGCAGCTTTGCAAAAGTCAGATGGAAAGCTTGAGTTCCACTGGACAGCTGTTAGGACTGATCAGGATTTTAAGCCCCTGGGAAGGCAAGTATCAGGAAAACAGATGCTATTAGGCTTAGGAGTTTTTGGAATAATAGGAGCAGAAATTAATACATGGCAGATTTACTTCTGTGCTTTCCCTGAACCAAATTGATCATCAGCACTTTGTTGGTTGCTTGGTTGAGATATGGAAAGCTCTTTGGTGAAAAAGAGGGGCAAGGGTACACCATCCAGGACCAGATAATCCCAACAAACAATTATAGGAATTGATCCTGAAAAAAAACCCATGCCAACATATACAGACTGTGTGGCTGCATTTATGAAAGAAAACAACATATAATATCCAGGTTCCAGGTCCTCACTGGTTAAAAGTACCCTAAATAGTGCAGTACTGTGGCCAATGTGGTATATTAGCAATTGATCTATATTATAAAGTTGCTCAATGTCATCACCCCTTGGTGATGACATACAAGCTGTCTCCTGTGCTGAAAGATGATGAAGCCAGTACTTATCAGGAATCCACAACCATCAGAGAATGAACCATGCCACACAAGTACTACTCGTAGATACTGAAATGAGAAGAAAGTGTGCAATACATCATCAGGGAAAAGCTAATAAGGTACCTGTTCACAGAAATAAGACAATCTAGCTTCTCAAGAAAGTGAGCATAGTACTAGTAGTGCTCTCTGTGAACTGAGTTACTTTAAAGGCAACTAGGAAGGCTTTACAGTCACTGAAAATGGAGTGAACATTCCCATTTATTCAGAAGCTGCTCTCCTTTAGAAACAAGTATTACCTGGAAAGTTCTCTCTCTCTAAGTAGCAACATACATTGCCTGTCCATTGATGGCCTACCATATTTTGTTCATGAATCAACACATGTTGTCAATCTATGGCATATACTTAATTGTAGCAGCAGTGGTGTTATTATTTTATGATCTATTAACAGCTTGTTTATGGCTGAGGTGGTAATTTCATTTAAGTCTTTTATTTCCAGTTGTCATTTTAATGACCAAAAAGTGATGGTTGTTTAGTGGTCCTTATGAAATGGACATGGCAACCTTAACCAGTTCATTAGTGAACTGGAAAGTGAACACACAACACTCCCTTAGAGGTGAGGCTCTTCATGTTGAGGGCTGAGTATATTGGCAGGGTGTAATGGAAAAACTTCCATTTCTTCCTGTGTTCTGCCTGTTCTGTAGACAAACAGAGGATGGCATTTTTCTTTGCTTTCAATCTGACACCCTTCACCACCATTTGAATCTCTAAAAAATATTTTAAAGGTTTGACTTATAACCATAATAAGATAATAATTTGGGTTATAAAGCATATGTTGAAATAGGGTTAATCATATTTCAAGCTTGTAAATTAAACAAAGTAAATGAAGGTATCACTGTATTTATTCAACTACAACACGCACCTTTTTCTGAAAATTGGCTGCTGGAAAGAGGGGTGTATCTCTTAAACAAGGAAATATGGGAGCAGAGGGTTTGATCCTGTGAGAGGGAATCAAACTGCCTGGCTCCTCTTCCTGAGCCATGTGGGCACCCAGTGGTGCCTGTAGAGTCAGCTAAGGGCTCACCCAGCTCAAAAACAGGGGTCGAACAGTTCAGCTTCAGTGTGACTGGGCACTCAGCTGACTCAGCCAGCAAGTGCTACTAGCTGAACTGACATCCCAAGCCCCTTTTCTCTTCTTATGCTGAGTTGGATGTAAAGTCAGCAGCACCTGCCAAATGACTCAGCTGAGTGCCCAATTCTGATGGGATGGAACTGTCCAACCCCTGTTCTCAAGCAGGGTGGGTTCTCCACTGACTCTGCAATTTCTGCTGGCTATGATCTGGCCATCAGATGACCTGGCAGGGTCAGCCTCCAGCACCTGTCCATGTCCTGCAGAGTTAACAAAGCAGACATGAGTTTTTCTCTCCATGCCCTACTGCAGCTGCCTG
>NW_005843030.1:329519-332239 GCF_000455745.1 Alligator sinensis
TTTGTCTTCATTCCACCTTTCAAAAACAAGTGTGTGGCTTATTCAGGGTGAATGGGGAGGTATACAAGAAAATACAGTAACTCTCTCTTTGTACATCTCTTTGTACAAAGCATACTATCAGTATTTTCTTCCTTTCTGTAGAATCAATTAATGATCACCACTTATGACACAACTGTGGAACTGATAGATCAATTGGAGGCCCTATGTTCTTCAGCACGGTCAAAAGGTTTTTAGCATCATCAGAGCAGGGCCTAATACATAATGACAAAGCAAAGTTAAAAGAGATACACAAAACATTATGGTGGGTGGGCAAGAGTGTGGCCCCAACACGAGTAATATTGCAGAATTAAGTAAGCCACAAAATAACAAAGCATATTTCTTTTGTGTTCAATTTTCAGTGCATTTAGAAAAGAATGACAGAGGTGGAGGAGATGATCTGGTTGATCCTCTTTTAAAGGAAGTAAGTGATTGGTTTCCACACTTCAGAAATTATAATTGTAGTGAATGGAATACATTATGCTCTATAATGTGACATGAAGGAAGATGCTCTACAAAGCAAATTGCTACTGTTGGGGATTCCTTGGCAAATCTCTGAGGGTTGATTCTGTAATGTTTTGTGATGAAGCCCAACAGCTTTTATATAGTGTAAAATCAGTGTCGGGTAATTCTGTAATAATCCAAACTACCTAAGGCAGGGGAGGGGGTAAAAGGAACCTTCCCCTGGCAAGTCTGTGCTAGCCTCATTGACTCTACATGGTTAATTTTAGCTTGGAAGCTTGAAAGAAACTGTCAAACTGTGTCCCACTAACATACTATGTGGCTTGACATCCTCACAAACACCTGTCTGCCGTATAGACCAAGATAAGTGAAACCATGTTAAAGTGACTTCACAGGACCTGCCTATAAGTCTGTAATTGCTTACAGGACCCAGAAGCATATAACCTAACAATAAAAATATTTAGATTTAGTTGTCCATAAAAAAGTCAAAAGCAAAACTTTTTGGCAATTTTTGTTCTTACTAAAACATTGCCATATGGGTTTACTTGTGTGCAACTTTATGTAATTAATTGTGATACTGCACAGGATGCTGTCATCTAAGCCAAAAGATTACACTCAGTATAAAACAAATGAATGCAGAATTTTTTATTTCATTGTTGTTTTGGTGCACTTTGAGGTGAATCCAGAAAAGAAAGGCCTAAGGATAGAATTAGTGGATATACAACAGATTCAGCAGCGGTGTTTGACAGATTGGACTTTTGCCGAACATCTTCAGCCACATGTTCTTCTCCAGGTATTTATGAGCTGTGTTTTTTACAGGAATAATGACTTGGAGATATGTAAGATACAGTGTTTTTCCCAGTATATAAGCAGAATACAGTGTATTTCCAAGCTAGTCCAAGATCAGATTTAGACCAGTTAAAAGGTTACCAAAGTCATTATTCAGTAACTTCAATAGTTTTTCAGGCTTTGGATACACTTTACTTTTGTAGCACTATGTATGACCTTATAGTGTTACAAAAAATAAGTTTCCATATGTTCAGGCTATTTGTGGTACTTATTATAAAGAAAGTGGGATTTATTATAAAGAAGATTATAAAGAAAGTGGATCTGTCACAAAAATGGTGTATCCACTGCAAAAAACTTATAGGAGTTAGATATGCTACTTCTATGTATGTCCTAAGCGTTCATTTTTTTCAGGTCCTTCACAAAGCAACACAGCAGTATAGGTGCATTGATTCCTATCACCACACCCAAGATAACTCTCTGCTTATAGTCCTTCACAATCCCCAGAATAAACATCATCAGTGCTGGGAATCCTGGAATATTGCACTGCACTCAGATGTTGGATTCAGGTAATAAGTTGGGTTTTTTTAGATATTATCTGTAAACAGGCACTTCGGATTAAAGCTTAGTAATGGCAAAGGGTTTTAGGTTGTAGCCGTGTTGGTCTAAGGACATAGGCAGACTAGGTTCCTTGGGTGAATTTGATATCTTTTATTAGACCAACCCAATTAGTTGGAGAATAGTTATTAAGCGAGCTTTCGGGTTCAAAAACCCTTCGTCAGGCTAAGGAAGTTTCAGCAGTCGGTGTGTGCTCTTCCTGGATGGAATGAAAAGTAAAGAAGCCAGGGGCTGGGCTGGGCTGGGCAGGGGAGTCAGTTGCCAGGCAGATTATAATGTATCAAAAATCCAATGTCTATGTTTAGTCCATGATCTCTAGTATCCAGAAGGTTGATGAAATGGAGCTCATAGGCTCATCTCTGGGAAGTGTTGTGTAAGTTTTCCTTGAGGATCAGGGCTGGGAGACTGGAGAGAGAGTGGCCCTCCTGTGAGAAATGTGGCCCCACAGGTAATTGGGTATTTCTGTCTTTGATAGATTTCCGGTGTGCGTTCATTCTGGTGCGCAGTTTTTGTTTGGTCTCTCCTACGTATTTTCCATCAGGGCATTTGGTGCATTGGATGAGGTATATTACATTTCTGGAGGTGCAGCTGTAAGATCCTGGGATGCTGATGGCTCTGTTGTGGGGTGTAGTAATTGTGGGGGTGGTGGAGACGTGTTGGCAGGTTTTGCATTTCTTGTCATGGCACGGTCTGGATCCTTGTGGTGTGTTCTGGGCTTGAGGAAGTTTGCTTCTGGTGATGAGGTTGGTGAGGTTCGGTGCTTGTCTGAAGGCTAGGATGGGTGGCTCTGGGAAGATCTTTTTAAGAATAGGGTCTCT
>NW_005843030.1:333022-346406 GCF_000455745.1 Alligator sinensis
GTTAGAGTCTCATGGTTGGATATGATAGGTCTGCCAGGGTTCCCTTGTTTGTGGATTTTAGGGAACATGTAAAAAGTCCCCGGGTTAGGTAGTGGGGGGATCAAGGTCTGTAGTTTTTCTTGTAGTCTTGATGGAAATGATTTTATGGTATTGTTGAGATTTTTGGTGAAAAGAGGAGTAGGATCTTCTTGTAGTTCTTTGTAGTAGGTGGTGTCAGAGAGCTGTCTCTTGGCTTCCTTTATGTAATCCTCACGGTTTAGGATTACTACGGCTCCTCCTTTGTCTGCTGGTTTTATTACTATTTGGTGGTTAGATCTTAGAGATTCTATGGCCTTTTTCTCTGGTAGAGAGAGGTTGTTGTGGTGGCATGTGTTGCTGATTATTTCATTGTTCATTCTTTCCCTGAAGCAGTCAATGTAGCGGTCAAGGTTAGGGTTTTGTCCACTGCAAGGTGTCCAGTCTGATGTTTTTGGGGGCTTTTTGGCATTGATCCTTTCCTGAATGTTGTCAGAGAATGGAGGAACTTGATGTAGCAAGCATTTTTGAAACATGGTGGCATAAAAAAATATTTAGTTAACTCTAACATGGGACCATAAGCTGGACAGGAAAAAATTATGAAGTAGGTCATGGAGAGGAAATAATGTACTGTATCTAAAACACTGCATTGAGTGATGGAAAAATATAGTAAATTTGTCTAACTACAAATCACAACTTGTAAGAATAAAAATATGCTACTAGAGCTATATTACTTCTCTTCACGTCAGGAAAATGATATCAAGGTCACTTCATTGCAGAAGACCAAAGAGACAACTAAATGCTAACAAAAATATCATTATTGATAACTTTGACTCCCAATATACAAACTGGTCAAATGTTGCAATTTAAAAGGTTTAAGGACAAGTTCCATTTAATACGTTAAATAAGGGATCAGCAACATATGGCCTGACAACTGGTTCAACCTTTTGGAGCCACTGGAACCGGCCCACAGGCCTGGGGTGCTTTAGCAGCAGCATTCCAGCAGCAGATGGCTTTGGCAGAGCTGCAGCACAGCCAGGTGGTGGGGGACTATGGTGGTGGGGGCCTTTGCCTGTGCTGCACTGTAGCCAAGATTTTTTCTTTGCCACAACCAGGCAGCAGGAAACGTTGCCCATGCCATTCCATAGCCAGGCCATGGGGAAAATCAATGACCAGGTCCTAATGCAAGCCCACCTTCAGCCTGAGCTGAGTCATTCTGTCCTGCTGTTGCCCTGTGGCCAGCCCTCAGGATCTTAATATTGTGCTGTTAGACAGGAGGATGTGGTATACAATTGCACATACACACACTCAAAAATCAATTAGGTGCATACACACACACTAGGTGCATATACACACTCTAGGTGCATGCACCCCCACCAGGCGTACACACACACACTACCAATCCAGGCACATACACATCCAAAATTACCAGCCTAGGCAAATGCACGCCTATCACCAATTCAAGCACCTACATGCACTATACAGACCAAAAGAAATTAGACCAGAATCAATTATCAATACCTGCATACCCAAATCACTAATTCATATATCATGCACACAGTAACATACACATATATCAGTTCACATACATACCAGTCACCTACATCCACACACTAGTGAGTTCCTAATTTGTGGTGTGTATGTATGTGCTTGGAGTACTTGGGATACTGTTAAGGTAGGGAGAGAGAGTGAAAGTGTAGGGGATGAAAGTTGCCCGGACCGGGATTAGAACCGGTAGATTTAGAGAGCTGGGTTTAGGAGCTGAGGCTTGGAGTTACTTCAGGTGGAGATTGAGATGAAAGTTGCTAGTGCCAGGATTAGAACCAACACATTGGAGGGGAAGTTGGGATAATTTAAGGTTAATTGGTGTTAACTGAAAGCAGAAAGCTGGCAGAGCAAAGGAGTGATGCTGAGGAGGAGCCCAGAGGCTGGAGCCGGAGCAAGGAGACTACAAGGGAGCTGAGAGGTACATGGGGAGAGGAAAACTGGGAGTAGGGCTGAGAGATTGCAGAAAGCCAAGGGGCTGAGAGGATGCAAAAGTGGCAGGCGCGGGGTTAACTGCTTGCAGAAAGCAACAGGGCTGAGAGATTGCAGAGATGGACAAAGAGGAGCTGAGAGGTGGCAGAAATGTGGAGACAGAATTGAGAGATCAGGAAAATGAGGGGAGGTGGGAACTGGAGCCGAGAGAGACAGAGACCAGAATTTAAGATAGGGAAGGGACCGGGGCTCAGTAAAACACAACCCAACTCGGGGTTACAAATTACAGTGGTTTTATTGAACAGGGGAGATGGTGACACAATATTCATTGGTTCCTTTGCGCACACACAGACACACACACACACAGACAATGGCAGCAGGGGTTAAAGAAGCTTGGTGCAGTGACTGAAGTCTGGGAGGAGAGAGATGGAGTCCAAATTGGAGGAGAAAATACGCAGGGGATATCTACCTATTCCAGGCTGAAAATGGGTCCTCGATGGCCAGTTGGGGTCTCCTTCAGCTCAGTGTTGTCCAGAGGGAGTCGCCGGCAGAGCCTCTGGATGGATAAGCAGTGTGACGTGGAGCTGGTCTGGTCCAGATGGAAATGCTGTTCCCAAGGAGTCAGTCTTCACTACCCCTTTTATGGGGCAGACTACCTCTGATCTCCTATGGGGAGGGCTTGTCCAGGCAATGCCAGTCCTGTTCCAGAGGGTTCCAGATGTTCTTACTGAGCATGTGCAGCCTGGCACAATGGTGGGTTGCCTCATCTTTTGTTTCTTGAATGCTGAGAGTGGTTCCAAGAGCTGAGTCATTGGTCCAGGGATTGGTGTTGATGGTTCAGTCATTCAGAAGGAGCTATTTTTAGACCTAATGCCACTGTCTCTCAAGCACCCTCATTCATCCTCATTCATTCAGGAACCAAGTTACATAGGAGGGGTAGTGAGTCATGGGTTACACAACTGGGCATGGGGATAAGATGGAGGCTTGACATTACAAAATGGGAACTTGACATGTCTTACACTAACTTACATATATAGGCGTAAAACAGTAATCACACAATATAAAAGCAGTACAAACATAATAATTATTACTTATAAAACAGTGGGTATCGATATCAAAATAGCAGGGCACTTATTTGCAAAGAGGGGAGAAAAAAATAAAACTTACTACCCAAAATAAAATGTTAAAGCTTATCCTATATCTTAGCTTACTTATAATTATCTATGGGGAATAGAGAGGGAAGAGAAGAAAAGTCAGAAATAGTTGGGGGAGGGGAGGGAATGCATATCTAGATATATGTGTGTGTGTGTGTGTGTGTGTGTGTGTGTGTATAAAAGAGAAAGAGAGAAAAAAAAGAAACTGGGGGGTTACGTTACACTGTCACAATAAAAGGTTGCCAACTT
This sequence comes from Alligator sinensis, assembly GCF_000455745.1. Classification (NCBI taxonomy): domain Eukaryota; kingdom Metazoa; phylum Chordata; order Crocodylia; family Alligatoridae; genus Alligator; species Alligator sinensis. The sequence goes on from NW_005843030.1 coordinate 336,418, forward strand.
CTGCCTTAAACAATTGCTTTTTGATCATCGAGTTGTTTGAGTCTTTGTCCCAGTGGGAATTCTACTGATGATAAAATTTTGAAAATCTCCAGGACAGGAGGTTTTGCCAGTAATATCCATTTGGTCTGCCTATTCACTGTAGCCATTGTTATGCAATGAGCCAAAAGCACATAGAGTAGGAGTGGGCAATTATTTCAGCTGGAGGGCCCTGTAATGAGTTTTGGGGACCTTTCAAGAGCCACATCCATCTCTGTCTCTAGTTCTTCTCTCAATCTCCTCTCCTCTCCTGTCCTCTCCTGGGTCTGGCTCTGGCACACCCTACAAAAAGGCACCACCAACGCTGTTGGCAGCACCTGCAGGCGGTCACCTTTCGCCGCCACCCCCTTCTGCCAGCACCACTGGTGGCTTCTGTGGGTAGCGCCGTCTGTGGGTGGTTGCTGACCCCTGGTCGGCACTCGCCACCCCCCACCCACCAACAACAGTGCCGGTGGCATCGGCAGGAGCTCCCCGCTTACAGCCTCCGTGCTCCCACCGCCACCACACTCCCACCACCACCGGCTCCGCTGTGCACCCCCAGCCACTGGGGGCACACTTCATTCATGGCTCTGGCTCTGTCAATGACTCTGGCTCTCTGTCCCTCCATCTCCCTCTGTCTTAAGATCAAGCACTTGAGGACCTCAGTCTACTATCCCCAGACCAAAACGCTAGTTGAACGTTTCAGTGCGACTCTGAAAAATATGCTTCACCACTGCCAGGAAGACCCTAGGACATGGGACCTTTTAGTGCCTCCATTGCTATTTACAGTTAGGAAGACTCCCCAGGCCTCTTTGTGCTATGCTCCTTTTGAAGTGATATATGAGCATTCTCCTTGTAGTTTGCTAGACCTGGTATGGGAAGGGTGGGAGACTGACAAAAAGGTCATGATGGAAACCTCTTGCTATGTGAGCTCATTATCCATTGATTCCAAGGGCAGGCTGTTCAGGACAACGGACATGTCACCCTCAACCAGAGCAGCCATGTGTTTCATGAACTGTTCCTTTTCCCACTTCCATTGACAAGCATGGTTTTCAAAGTTTCTTAGGCACACTTCTGAATCATCCCCATCTTTGTAGTGAGAGAACACTGAGGTTTTCACTCTGGGGGACGCAGCTGGTGCTAGCTGAGGTGAATCAATCCGGCTTCCCGTTTCATGCTGCCTTTGACGTAGTTCAAGTGCATGCTCGTGCTTGAGCCTTGCCTCTTCAGACCCCACCATGCACTGGGCCTCCCTCTCTTCATGCTGGCACTAGGCATCTCTAGCCTCATGCTTGTGCTGTGCTTCCTTCATTGACAGTTCCATCTTATGCAACTCTAGCTCAAGCTAATGCACCTCATGCCTGTACTGGGCTTCTTGAGCTTCCAGCACCAGCCTGTATCTCTGGAGGTCTGACCCATGGGTTGGAGAAGGGAGTCATTTGTCAGGCATTTCTAGCTCAGGGGATCTCCCTCCCAGTAGCTTGTTGGGAAGAGTGGTTCCATCGTCTCCACTCCCACTCAGAACCAGGGTGGGCACTTTCCTGGTTTGCTCATAGTTCAGGAGGACTTCAATCAGATCCTGTCCCTTTTGCCCTCTTTTTCTTTGGATGCCTATCTCCTTCAGCTTCTCCACTAATTGGTCCATGGTCAGGTGGTCATACTTGTCAGTCATCCTAGCTATCTATACTGTCCAGTTGACCCGATGCCAAATTAGAGATTGTTTGCTCAAGGGTTTTCAGTGACTCTATAACCTTCCCCAAATTATGCCTTCAGGGTAGCAGGTTGTCTGATCCCACCGCTACAACCATGTGTGGTGGGCCAGTAGAGGGTGCTCCTGTGTTGAGCTACCCACCTCACTGTGCCTGGCCAACTTCCAGGCTCCAAGTGCCCCCCTGGGAGTGCCTCACGTCCGGCCAACCTACTTCCTGGAGCACACCCACAAGTCTGGGGGTAATGCTACCACCACCCAGAGTCCAGACTGATCCTGGACCTGTGCCCTCTAGGAAACACAGGGCTAGTAGACCTTGAGGGTACTTGACCTGCTGCAAGAACTTGGGGTGCTTCCTTCAGTCTGAAGCACCAGTAGTGGTCTCCCTTAGTCAGCCGAACCAAGGGGACCCCAAGACATAATCTAGACCCTCTCCCAATAAGTCTCCTACACTAGGTACAAAGGAGAACTCAGTTTCAAGGAGTAGGATTGGAATAAGGTGTAGGCAATATCAGAGAAATACCTTAGAGCAAACAGTGGCATGGTAGCCTTTGATCACACATCTGAGTTACTGCAAGTTATCTATCTAGTTAGATCTTAAGTAGCTTACTCAAAAGTATCATCCAGAGGCAGGTGGAGATTTCCTCTGGAGGCAAGCAGTTAATTGACCATTAGTTTCAAGAGAGAGAGAGAGTTTCAGATGGTTCAGCTTCTCTGAGTTTTCATCATGCTTGCTGCTCCTCCTCCTGGGCAGTCCATTACTTATATAGCACTTGTGACCTCATTTACCTGATCCAATGAAGGCCCACAACTGTTGGCTGCCAGCCAACCAATTTGAAATGCATCACTGGTTGCCAGGTATACTGGCAGGGTCTCTAGCCCCCTCCCAGTCATGTTGGCATTGCTTAGAACAATCGGGAGTTTAAGCCCCCCACCCAGGTATGTGAGGCCAGTCACGTAGGCAGAGGGAGCAGGTTTCCCCCTCCCTCTGGAATGTATTCAGGTCACTTTACAACTTAGGTTTACCTGAAACTGATGGGGGCCCGAGGTGTCTGCCCTCTGCAGTGACCATGGTAACCAAATTGTCAGATAGCAGAGTTTGGGGAGAGACAGAGATGGTATTCTTCCACAAGCTCCCTGAGGGAGAGGCTGCAGATCACCAAGCAGGTAGCCACAGGTAATTTACAACAGGTGAAGAGTAGACAAAAAGATCAGTATGATAAGAACTCTAGGAAGCAGGAGTTTTAAGTTGGCCAGAAGGTTCTGGTCCTCCTTCCCAGCTCCACTAGTACATTTTTTACCTGTTGGCAAGGCCCACTTGAAATTGTGAGGTGGGCTGGCCCAGTTGACTATGAGGTATTCCAGCCTGGACATAGAAAGGAGAAACACGTTTACCATGTAAACTTATTGAAATTATGGCAGGAGCTGGAAAGCCTTTTAGCAGCCCCATTGCCCAAAAAGGAGGAATTCAGACAGGAAGTAGGAGAAGTCATAACATGTACAGAGCCAGAAGGTAGCATACCTTTAGGGAAACATCTCATGGGTAGGCAGCATGAACAGTTGAGATAGGTAGTCCAGGAATCTGTGTATGTCTTTAGTGAAGTGCTAAGGTGAGCAAGGGGGTGCTGTGCATAAGATCATTATGCCAGAGAGGAAAAAAGTCTGAGAAAAGTGGAGAAGAATGCCCTATTATTAATACCAGCCTATCAAAGAGGAGATGGATAACATTTTAGGGCATTTACATACATACATGTAATCTGCTCCAATACGCCAAAAATCCAGCACATTGAAGCAGACTCAATTAAGCAGAGCAGAGCACACAAATTGATGCTTACATTTGTATAAAAGGCAAAGTGTGCATCAATGCTGAGAAAATGGCAGCGGTGCTCTTTGAAACTAAAACACCATTGGTGTGCTTTAATTCAAAAGTGCACTGCCATGATTTTCTCAGAGCTGACACGTATATTTCGCCATTTATACAAATGTATCCAACGCAGCTCCGGGTGCTTTTAAAAGCTCCCAATACTGCATTGCATGTATGTGTACAAATGCCCATAGTGCATGGGGTCATCACAGAGTCATGAAGTCCTTGGAGGAGCCCAATTGTAACCATTCCGAAAGCTTGATGGGACTCTGTGCCTGTGCATAAATTTTTGGAAATTAAATACAATTACATAATTTGATGCTTTCCCTATGCCTCAGGTAGGTGAGCTTTTAGAGCAAATTAGGCAGGCCAAGTTTATCTCAATGCTTGACCTTGCAAAAGAATATTGGCAGATCCCGTTAAGACCAGAGGACCAGGCCAAAACCACTGTTGGTAGTCCTTGGGGGCTGTATGAATTTCTGCCTCAACAGAGCTACTGCAACCTACCAACAGCTTATAGATTAGGTACTGGCCCCACGTCAGGGGTATGCAGCAGCCTACATTGATGATATTGTCATCTATACTGTATGATGGGACCAACATATGAGAGCTGTTAGGGTTGTCTTACAAGATTTAAGATAGGCTAGCCTAATGGATAACCCAAAGAAATGTACCTTGGGAAAGGTGGAAACCAAGTACTTGGGTTTGTAATTGGGGTAGGGCCGCATAAAACCTTTGGTGGATAAAGTGGAGATAAAAAATTACTGTCCCCCACAGAATAAGACACAGATGTGAGCCTTCCTGGGATTAGCCAGTTATTACTGCAGGTTTATTCTGCAGTTTGCTGAATTAACAAGCCCTTTAATGAATACCATCGGGGGAGAGGCAATGGCTCCATTAAGTGGGATATGAAGTGCAGAGGCATTCAAAGTGATCAAAGCAGCCTTGTGCCGGGACTTGGTTTTGCACTTTCCTGACTTTACGCAGCCTTTCACTCGCAGGCCGATACATCTGGCGAGGCTGTGGAAGCAGTCCTATCGCAAGTGTTACAAGGGACAGAAAAGCCAGTGGCTTATGCTAGTAGAAAACTCAGTGAGCATGAGAGAAGGTATGCAACAGTTGAGAGAGAGTGCCTGGCCCTAAAATGGGAAATTGAATATTTTAGGTACTATCTGTTGAGTCATGAATTTAAACTGATTACAGATCATGTCCCATTGAAATTGCTTACATCTGCTAAAACAGACAGTGTCAGAATAATGTGGTAGGCTTTAGTTCTGCAACCATTCCAGTTTTCTGTCAAATACAGGCCAGGGAAAATGAAAGTGGTTGTGAACTTCCTATCCCATTATCATCTGAAAGAAGAATCAGAAATAAATCAAGTTGACCCATTGGTGGGTCAACCAAACTCCTCAGGTAATCTGAGAAGAGTACCTACAGATGTCTTGATGGATGGAATGTATAAAGGAAGAAGTGTGGGGCAAGAAGGAAGTCCCAGGGATCACAGTCACCCCGTACTTATGGCAGGTGAGAAAAGGAGCCCAGATGGAGCCAGGAGCACCGCAGTGTGGTTTCATAGCAAATGCTCCTTCTGGATTGGTAGTGGGGGAACCAAAGAATAGTACACATCTTCCCTAATCAAATTAGGGTCAGAGTGTGGTCAAGCAGAGACTCCATGGGTTAGGATTCAAGAGGCTCAGGGTGAAAGGGTGGGGGTGGTGGGGGTCTACTACAGGCCTTAGCACCAGGAGAACAAGCTAGACCAGGAATTTTCCAAGCAGCTTGAAGAGGCTATGAGGTCTAGAGATATGTTAGTCAAGGAGGAACGTAACTACCCAGACATATGCTAGGAGGATCAGTCAGCTACATCTAACCACTCTCGCAGGTTCTTAACCTGTATTCAGGACCTCCACCTAACACAGGAGGTAAAGTGTCCCACCAGGGGCAACGCCTTGCTTGACTTGGTGTTGGCCACAGGGCATGACCTGGTGGGGGACCTGCAGATTCAAGGCAACTTAGGGGACAGCGATCACTAAATGATTAAATTCACTATCCAGCAAAGGGCGGGCATTATACCCAGCAGGGCACGGGTGCTAAACTTTAAAAAAGATTACTTTAATAGATGCAGGGGATTGGTTAACAGGGTGCTAGGAGCTAAGGACTTAGATGCATTGAGGGTCCGGGATGGGTGGACATTCCTCAAGGAAAACGTTCTTTGGGCTCAGAGTGAGTCAATCCTATGGCAGAGGAAAGGGGACAAGGGGGCCAAGAAGCCCCTTTGGCTAACCAGGGGCATTGAAGATACCTTAAGAGCAAAAAAAGAGGCGTACAGGAAGTGGAAGCATGGGGTAGCTAGCGAAGAGGAGTATACTTCTTTGGCCTGCACCTGCAGGAAGTTAGTCAGGAAGGCCAAGGCAGCTCTAGAGCTCAGGCTAGCGTCAGGGATTAAGGACAATAAAAAGTCCTTCTTTAGGTACATTGGGAGCAAAAAGAGGGTGCGGGGTAGCATTAGGACCTATACAGGATGGGCAGGGTGCTTAGTGACGGATAGCAGGGACAAGACAGAGCACTTCAGTGAGTTTTTTGCCTCTGTCTTCTTAAATGGGAATCTGGATGAACCCTCAGCATACATCATGGACACCAACAAAGGGAACATCAGCTGACCAACGGTCAGTGCTGACACGGTAAAAAGACACTTGGAGGGCCTGGATGTTTTCATATCACCAGGACCGGAGGGACTCCACCCATGGGTAATGAAGGAATTAGCGGGGGTCATAGCTGATCCACTAGCAAGGATATATGAGTGCTCATGGTGCTTGGGTCAGGTTCTGGAGGATTGGAAGAGGGCTAACGTCATCCCAATCTTTAAGAAGGGGAGGAAGTCGGACCCAGGGAACTATAGACCAGTCAGCCTTACCTCTATCCCTGGGAAAATCCTAGAAAAAATTATCAAGGGGCACATCTGTGGAAGCCCTCTGGCTAATGTGACGCAGAGGGGTTTTTAGCAGGCAGGTCCTGCCTGACTAACCTAGTTTCCTTTTACAACAAGGCCACCAATTGTTTAGATGCAGGAGTCAAGGTGGATGTTATCTATCTGGACTTCAAAAAGACCTTTGACATGGTATCCCATACCATCCTTATAAATAAACTGAGGGGATTTGCCTTGGATGATTACACGGTAGACTGGGTAGCAAATTGGCTCAAGGGTCGCACTCAGAGGGTGGTAGTGGATGGGTTCATGTCAACCTGGAAAGATGTGGACAGTGGAGTCCCTCAGGGCTAAGTTCTGGGGCCAGTGCTGTTCAACATCTTCATCAATGATCTGGATGAGGGGGCGGGAAGCACCCTGTCCAAATTCGCGGAGGACACAAAATTATGGGGTGCAGCTAACACCCTAGAGAGGAGGAACCAGATCCAGGTCAACCTAGACAGGCTGGGGAAGTGGGCAGAGCGCAATAAGGACAAGTGTGAAGTGCTGAATCTAGGGAGGAAGAACTGCCATCATATCTACAGGCTGGGGGGGTGACCTCAGCTCCACTAAGGCAGAAAAAGATCTTGGAGTCACTTTTGACTCCCAGGTGAATATGAGTTGCCAGTGTGATGAAGCAGCTGTCAGAGCCAATCGCACCTTGTCATGCATCCGTAGGTGCTTCACAAACAGGTCCAGGGAATTGATTCTCCCCCTCTATGCAGCACTGGTCAGGCCGCAGCTGGAGTACTGTGTCCAGTTCTAGATGCCGCAGTTCAAGCAGGATGTGGACAACCTGGAGAGGGTCCAAAGAAGAGCCACTTGCATGATTAGAGGCCTGAAGGGTAGGCCCTACGAGGAAAGGCTAAGGGACCTTAACCTCTTCAGCCTCACCAAGAGAAGGCTGAGAGGGGACCTTGTGGCAGCGTACAAATTCATAAGCAGAGAGCAACATGAAGTAGGTGACAACCTGCTCACCAGGGCACCCCCTGGAATGACAAGGAACAATGGCCATAAGCTACTAGAGAGAAGGTTTAGACTGGACATTAGGAAAAAGTTCTTTACGGTCAGGGTTGCCAAAATCTGGAATGGGCTCCCAAGGGAAGTGGTGCTCTCCCCATCTTTGGGGGTCTTCAAGAAGAGACTGGACAGGCACCTGGCTGGGATCACATGACCCCAGGGTTGGTGACACTTTCATGCCTGCCAGGGGCAGGGGGTCAGACTAGATGGCCCACTGAGGTCCCTTCTGACTCTATGAATCTATGAAGTAGTACTTCCAGCCCTGGAGAGGGACAGCTGGGAAAGACTGCAGCAGGAGAGAGGATGCCAGAGGACTCTCTTGTCTGCACTGGTCTGCAGCAAGCTATGATAAAGGGGTGCATAACAGCAGGCATGAGTGGTCAGAGGATCACCAATGTACATGGGGACCACAAACAAAATGCTGGGGCAGCTTGCCTAGAGAAGGATTGACACCCTGTGCTGAAATAGGTACCTCAGGAGATGGGTGGTATGAGGCACGGGAGCCCAAGCTTCTTTGAGCAGGGCACTAGAGCCAGCCAGGCATGAATCATCTCTTAGGTTGGTTTCTATGTTGAAACAGTTAATGAATTGACACAGGGAGATGAACCCTGAATGAATATTTGGACTTAAGTTGATTTCTGTTTTGGGACTGTTAATGAATTGATAGAGGGGGGTGAACCTGGAATGAATGAATGAATGAACTTCAGTTGAGGTTCTTTCAGAGCTGGTTAATGAATTAAGGGAATTGATTTAAGTTGATTTACCTGTGACATTTCATGCAGTGAGACTTTTCACCTGTGAGACTGTTGATAGGAGGGGATGAACCCTGAATGAGCGGCAGACTGAATAGAATTGAGTCACTGATGGACTTCTAATGAATTGATTAGAAGTGCCTGACTAGGATCATGGTGGCATAGGAAGGACTGCCATACTTGTTACAAGGTTTATGACTCAAAAGAAGAACTTGAATAACATCTAGGATGTGGTAAGGGTGGGGTGTAAGGGGAAGCAGAGCCCCGCAAAGAAAATTATCTGAGGCACAGGCCTGGACCTATCAGCCAGCATAACCAGCTCTCAACTTTAAAGAAGATCAAAGACGGGGCAGGCAAGAAAGATAACACCAGAGACTGATTGTGATAGAGTCAATCCTTATCCTGACATAAATATATGCCCAAAATAAAAAGGAAAATTACTAGCCTTTAGTCTTCTCACAAAGACAAATTAAATTTCTCATTCTTTTACCTCCAACAGTTTTAAGAATATCCATGTAAATGCCAAAAATTGCGAAGGAAAAGACTGACTCCTCCTGTTTTCACATAGACAGTCATCTGACATACTGAAGATTCCTCTGATTTGTTTATGCAATCACTATTAGAATCATAGTAAATTAGGGTTGGAAGGCACTTCAGGAGAGCATCTGGTCCAAGCCCCTGCTCAAAGCAGGACCATCCCCAACTATATCATCCCAGCCAAGTACAGGATTATTAGAACAGGGTTGATCTTTTGACCTATTGCATGGAGAATATTTGCAGTGGTAACGGTAGTCCCCAACATCAACAGTTATAAAAATGCTCCTGTATTTAGAAAATGGTAGAAAAGGGAAATCTTTCAGTTAGGTTCAACAGTCAGTCAATATACTTCTGCATCTATTCCACAATCTTGGATGATTTGTGATAAAAGAAGAAATGTCTACCTTAACCCCAGTCAGAGACTGTTAATTACATTGAGCAATTCTGAACTTATCGGCTGGATCCAGATATGCAGGCACACGCGGTTTGTAGCATAACAAACCTCTGTCTGGTGCCACAAACTACACACCGGGCACATTAAAATGTGCCCTGCTCTGCAAATTGGCAGCACAGGGGCAAAATTTGCTACCAGGAAATCCTGATAGCAATTTTTTTTTTAAAGGGCCACAGAAAAGCAACATAGTAATGAACATATCAATGTTAGGCATGCACAGCTGTCCTGTCCTCTTCAGTAATGCTTGGGGTGCTGGGAGATACAGAATGGAGCTTACAGGCATGGTCTTAAAGTTGTAAGAGTGATGGCATCTCTATGTTATTGAACAGATACACTAAATGCCTGCCTCAGTGTTTTACATCTTTTGCCACCTTGCTCTTAAGGGATTCATAGATTCCTAGATTCCGGGGTCAGAAGGGACCTCAACAGATCATTGAGTCCAACCCTCTGCCTAGGCAGGAAAAAGTGCTGGGATCAGATGACACCAGCCAAATACCTATCCAGCCTTCTCTTAAAGACCCCCAAGGTAGGAGAGAGCACCACCTCCCTTGGAAGCCCATTCCAATTTTTGGCCAACCTCACCATGAAGAATTTTTTCCTGATATCTAGCGTAAATCTGCTCTCTGTCAGTTTGTGACCATTGTTCCTTGTTACCCCAAGAGGTGTCCTGCTGA
>NW_005843030.1:346437-355121 GCF_000455745.1 Alligator sinensis
GCATCTCCAATCCCTTGCTGCGTCCCCCTAATGAATTTGTAGGTGGCCACAAGATCACCTCTCAGCCTTCTCTTGCAGAGGCTAAAGAGGTCCAGATCCCTCAGTCTCTCCTCATAGGGCTTGTCCTGTAAGCTTCTAACCATACGAGTGGCCCTGTTCTGGACCTCTCGAGTCTATCAACATCCTTCTTGAAGTATGGTGCCCAAAACTGGACACAGCATTTCAACTGCAGTCTGATGAATGCCACATAGAGGGGGTGTAGTTACATGTTATAATTAGCATGTGTAAAAGTTAGGTGGCATTCAAATTAGATTGTTGTCCAAGCACATTAAGAGTTCCACATTAATGGTTAATACCCTCTCTAACCTGCACTTCTTGGACTTGCCACAGGAGAGCTAGTGAGCAGGTGCATGACTAGAAGCTGCCAAGTCTGCCCCTGCTTGCCAGCCCCCCAGCAGACCTCCTGTCTCCCTCCTGGCCCCTCAGGTTTACCCCTGGCCCTCTCTGACAGGGCTCTTTCCTGGCTCCCTGCTCCCCTGAAACTGCTGTCCCTGGAGTGAGTGAAGCTCCTATGTCACTCCAGAGCAAGGGCAGGCAATTATTTTGGGTGGAGGGACACTTGGCAAGCTGTCAAGGGCCACATGGGTAGCCCCGTTCCTTGACAGGTGCCCCACCCCTGTTCACCATCTTGGAACTGGAAGTCCCATCCCTAACCTCTGCTTTTGCCACTGGAAGTCCCTCCCCTTGCCCCTCGATGTACTTTTTTTGGGAAGAAGGTTTGCCACCTTAGGGGGAAAAAAAACAAATTACATACTAAAAATCAATCATCCATAATAATATATTTTAATTTAATTTGAAAATATATTTTTGTCCTGATTTGTGGGCATTTGTGGTGTACATGCAGAAGTGATTGCATATGGGGGTTTGTGTGGATGTGTGTGTGTGTGTGTGGGTATGGATGTGAGTATGGGAGCCATGTAGTGCAGAGTGGCCAGTCAGGAAAGTGGGGAAAGCGGCAGGGGGGAGTGGAAGTGAGCGGGAGTGTGGGGCCTGTGCCAATGTCCCCCCCTGCTGGCCAGGCCCCTGCGCTCCAACTGCCCCACTCTGGGCCCCGCCGGCACTGGCCCTGGGATACCGATGTGGGCCCTACACTCCCGCCTGGCTGACGCTGGCTCCCACATACTCGTTCACTCCCAGTGCCCCTGCCCTAGCCCTGAACCACAGGCGGGGAGCAGTGTGCAGCCCTGACCCCGCGCTCGCCTGCAGGGAATGAGCTAGTGCTCAGCATGGGGGAATAACGCACCCCCCGCCCCCTCCCCCATGGCCAGTGCCCCGTGCTGCAGCCGCTCACAGCCTGCATGGGGCTGCCCTGCCTGTTCACTGCATCATCGCCACTCCCATGGGGCAGCACCATGCATGTGCTAACTTTGATACCAACACTCCTTAGAGTTAGCACTAACAGCACCTAAAAAATCATGTCATAGATGTGCTCAAGCAAGTCCAGGACTCACACTTGACAATCTTCAGATACAGCGTCTATGGTGTGAGATTCAGTCTCATTTATACATAGATATATTATTCCTCTGACTGCTGTTATAACTATGATGGTCCAGGAAATGCATGAAAAGTAAAGGGTTGTTTATGATATCTTTTATTGGCCCAGCTGTATAGTTGGGAGAGATGTTGGACAAGTTTGGGGCACAGAGGGCACTGGCAGATGTGCAGGTTCCCCTCTAACTCATAGTGCTTTACATAAAGTGCCATGAATTAGAATGCCTCCCCACACACACGCAACCCAACAGATGTTTGCCTGTTGAGTCGGGGTGGGGGTGGAAATTGAACCTGCCTGGAGGAGCCCAAGGAGTCTGCCTGCAGCCAAGGAATCATCCCACTTCCCCAGTCCCACCCTGACCCACCTCCCAGGGGCAGTGAGCTTTCAGTTGGAGTTTGCCTGGCCCGAGCTAGAAAAGAGGGGACTGGGGTGGGGGAGGGGGACAGGGAGTATGAGGCAGTGGGGCTCCACTCCACCCCACTCCACTCACCACACCCAGCTCAGGCCAGGCAAATCCCAGCCAGCAGCTTGCTCTCCCTTCCCCCTCCCTGTCTGCTGACACACCTGGGTGCAGGCCAGGGCCAGGCCAGGCCTGATTTTGCCACAAATTAACCCTTGGGAACAGAAGTTCCCTAAGGTGTTCCAAAGTGGAGCACCTTCATCTGTTCCTTCATTTAATGATGGTTTATTTGTCTCACAATCAGCCACTTCTAAAGCACTCTGCAGCTGTGCATGTGTGTTAGGGCATAGTTGGCGAGCAGGGGTTTTCAACCTTTTTTAGTAAGTGTACCCCCAGTGGCCGGACATGGGGGGGAGGGAGGAAGGTGGTACATGGCTGGATGCAGAGTAGCAGTAGCCACTGCTGCATGTGAGCTTCCCCTTCCCCCCATGTCCAGTCAGCCAGGCACTGCCTGCTCAGCCCGCACAGGGCTGCCACTATCCTGACCCCCCCTGGCCCTGCTCCTGGGAGGCAGAGGCATGGGGAGCTAGGTGGCGGCACTCTGTCCCTGCCCACCTATGCATACCCCCTAGGGCCCTCCCAAGTACCCCTGGGGGTATGCATACGTACCCCTGGTTGACCACCCCTACTGTACAGCACATTCAGAGGGCCGAATACATGACAAATGTAACTTCTGTCTGCACCCATAGTGCCCTTCGTTAGATCTGGGGAAGAAGCAGATGTAGTCTAAGTTAACAATGTCATGTGTTTAACTCCACATAAATGAAAACAGTCACCTATAGCAGCAGTTCCCAATCTGTCAGTCTGTGGTACAGGTACCACCAGTAGTACACAGACAACCTGTCAGTGGTACACGTTAATAGATCTATTATAATTACTTTATATGACAAAAATTTGCTGGTGGTACTTAAGGCTGTATCATTTTAAATTGGTGGTGCACAATCTATCAGAGTTTGGGAACCATTGACTTTTAGGAATGAAGGATGGTTGTGAAACAGTATGCAAGAGAGAGAAGGAATGAAGAGAGACAATCACCAGTAAATGGTTCTCACGGGATGATGATGGTTCTCACATGAAAACCATTCCCTTTCTGGCCTCACAATCCTTAAACTCAAGGGAAGCCTATAAAACACCTTCAAGAGAGGCCTGGGAACAAACTTTCCTAACCTTCCTGGACACTAAAAAGCATGTCCTGAACAAAGACTTTGTGACTCTCAACAGTCTACCTACTATCTCTGCTGTTCCCTCTGCAATCTACAGGTAATAACAACCCAACCCTCTTACCTCTTGAATGGTCTTGTTTTTCTACTTCATTAAATAATTTTTTAACTGCATTTCCCTTTGCTCCTACAATTACAGACCAATTCATCAGCCACTCTATCAACCCTGCGAAGGAAGTAAAAGAGTATGGACACAAATACATTTGGAGCTGTTTCAAAAGGCCAGCAACCATTATGCTCTAGTTGTTATGCATGAACAAGGCAGGAATAGTACAAATAGAACAAAACCACTCTGACTTCAGCACTAACTGAAATAGTGCTAAAGTTGGGTTTACAGCTAGCTTGATTTTCTTTGAAAATTGAATCTCTCTGAAGGAGGGGTTCTCATGCACTTTACAGAAAAAAGACAGAATCTGAAATATAAATGCATTAGGAAAAGATTAGTAAGGGAAAAATAACAATTTCCATTTTAAAAAACCTGGTAAACTTCACCCTGAGATTATGGGAGAGTACTCAGATAAGCAGTTAAGAAGTCAAATAAAAGGTAAAACATAAAGAATCTTTTTTTTATCTGACACCATATTAATGATACAGTATTTTTGATTGTTAATAGAACAAACATGGTTATTTCCAGAAACTACCTGGAGCTAATTGCCAGTTCAATTGAAGACTGGGTGATGAAGGAAGAAGCCAAATACCAGCAAGAAAAAATGACTAAGGAACTAAAAGCCTTAACATTTGCTGAAGTAACAGCAGAAAGACCTTCTGAAACTAAATCGTCTACCTCTGCTGTCAGAAAAACTGGTTCTCCCAAGAAAATCAAAAGTAGGTGTGTTTCTATTTTGACATAGTAAACTATTTCCAAACACTCAGTGCTAAAACCCGAACTTGTTTAGAGTAATATCCTGAAAATTTTCAATGAGAACCAATTTTCACCATATGAAGGCATGTGAAAATGTTTGATGGTAAATTATGTTTGCTTACATTTTAAAGTACTGTATTTACTCAACTAGAAGATGATGTTTCCCCCCACCCATTTAACATGTGGGGGGTGGGAAGCCCCTCATCTCAGAATTGTGTACGAGGTGGCAGGGGACAGACAGCTGCTGCAGTTCCAACTCCAACCCCAGCCCTGAGTCAGGGCCAGAGCTGCAGCTGCTGCCTGCCTCACACTGCCTCTGCACCCCTCATTGCTCCTTCCTTGGAACCTTGGGCCCCCACTGCAGCCAGTCTACATCCTGTCCCACTGTTTCTTCCCCCCACCATGGCATTCCCCCTTACCTTTGCTCTGATGTTAGCAGGCTCTGTCCTCGCTGTAGCCTGGAGCATAGAACATGGTCCCAGCCCAGCCCTGTAGCAGTAGTGTTGGCTCCACACCACTGCTATGGGGCCAGGCTGGAGCTGTTCTTAGTGCCCAAGGCTGCAGTGGAGAAGGACCCTGCTGGCATGGTAGTAAAGATGAGTTGTGGTGGAGGGGTAGGCAGGGATTAGAGACTTTTGGGAAGGGGAAGAACTGAGGCTGCAGGGGCCAGAAAGAGTATGGAGAATGTTAGACCCTAGCTCTATGCACCGCCCACCGTCTAGGGAGATGACGATCCAATTGTTCATGGATCCTGTTACTCATGAGCCAGAGCAAACAGGGAGCAAACACCAGCACACATTGCTCGGAACAGCTTTATTCATAATGGAGACGGCTTTGGGCCAGGTCCCTCACAGACACACAGCCTGTGAACCAGGGGACCTGCACTGAACATTGTTTTTTTTCACATTTTATACACCTTGGTTCATGCTCATTAACATTTACTCCACCTTCGCCCCTCCTTTGGTTCCACCCATATCTCCTCCTCTCTTAAGCTCCGCCTCTGTTTACTGTTTACTTTGTTAGCATGGAATTGCCTATGCATTTCATTCATTTACATGCCTCTCTGCTAAGAGTGCATGCTCAAGACTTTGATCCTGGCTTACTCTGGCCACTTGCTGGTTCTTTCTGGTTTCTTGCTGACTCCTTCTTTATCTCCAAGGTCTTACTTCTGCTTTATGTCCTGACGATAGCTAGTGGGCTGTATCTTGTTCTTCTTACACAGTGAACTATATATCTTTACAACACTACTCCATCATTAAGAAAATGCTTGCCTAAGCATTTGCAAAGTTACTTTTAATATATCATCCGGCCTTGTGACCAGCAGCTTTTGCTGAGACACAGATTAAAGCTTTTATTCAGCTGCAAATCCAGTGTTCCCCAAGATCCAAATGTGGTCACCCTAACAGAGAGCAAAGGGGGATGGAGGAAAAAGGTAGGGGGGGCAGGTGGCAGAAGACAAACTGCATATCTCCCCCACCACCTCCACACTACTTGCCCCCTAATGCCTGTCCCCCACTGCTCCATCCATTGCTTTTGCCCCCTTATTGCTTCTCCTACCGTTTGCCCCACCACCACCTGCCCTGCTATTGCCCGCCTCATTGCCTGTCCTCCCACCGCCTGCAGCAGTGCAGGGGACAAATTTAAAACAATCCTCTAATAATTATATACTATACATGGAAAATTATAATAAATTTATACATTTTCCATGTATAGAATCTTATTGTTGGGAAGTTATCAAATTCAGGGTCTTCTTAGATTTTGGAAAATATGGTAATATGTATGTATATCTACTTATGTTCAATGTTAACTTTGTCCTGCTGACTAAGAGTTAAATGTTGCCTTTAGTCACAATGCTATACATTTGAAATAACTCAGTTTACTTATTGGAATTACTCACAGGGGTAGATTTAAGGTTTTAAGAAAGATGCAGAATAATTGGAAGCAATGGGCACATCTACACATGCAAATAATCTGGGAGTAGCTTACTCTTGAATAAATTATTTGAAAGTAAACTTTCCCAGGCACATGTCTACACATGCAGGAATGTGGGAGCAGATTTGCTGCTCCTAGCATCAGACTGCTCCCACTCCCTGTGTCCTTGCAATGGCCCCCTGCAGCAGCCACAGGGAGCTCTAGGCTCCCCCTGGGTGCTAACCCAGGGACCAAGAGACAGCTGTCTCCTGGCAGGGGCTGGGACATTGCTCCCTGCCCCGGGAGCTGTCTACTACCAGGGTGGGCTCTGCCACTGGAGCCCATGTGGGGACAATGTCCCCCTGCCCCAGCAGCAGGGAGCTCCCAGACTCCACTTCATGGTTCAGGGCCAGCACTGGGAAATCCTTATCTCCCAGCCCTAGTCCTGTGGTCTCCTTATCTCCCAGCAACAGTTCTGTGGTCATGGGGCCAACACTGGGCTCAGGCTGAGAGAGAAGAATCTCCCAGCCCAGATCCCATGACCATGGGGCTTGTGCTAGAAGATCCTTATCTCCCAGCACCCGCCTTGTGACTGCAGGACTTGGGCTGGGGAGATAAGGATCTCCCAGTGCCGGCCCCACGATCGCAGAACAGGAGCTGGGAGCTGCCTTGTGCTGGGGCAGGGGGATGTTGTTCCTGCCTGGGTTCCAGTGGCAGAGTCCACCCCAGCATCAGGCAGCTCCCAGGGACAGGGAGCAATCTCCTGACCCCTGCTGCTCAGTTGACCAGGAGCACATTTGCTCCCAGTCAGGCATTTATACCTGCACTACTGCACAGTAAGTAATCTCAAGTATATTCGCTACTTGCATTTATAGGTAGCAAATTTACTTGTGAATAGAGCCAATTACATAAGCATTTGCATGTGTAGATGTGGATGCTTACTGGACACTAATTAGCTCTGCTGCACAGTGAGACCTCTCATGTAGATGCGCCTGGTTTAGTTTAGAAGGATTCTTTTGTGAGGGACAACAGAAATCAGAAGTCAGAAGCTACCAGTTATAAACTAGAGGGTAAGCTGGGGTCAAAGCAAAGTTTTGAGAGGTGGGGGTTTTGAGCAGCATGTGTGATAATTTATGAGCAGTCAACAAAATCCCAACGTCTGTTATTTTGTCAAGAAGTCATATATAACAAAAGAATCACATGTGACTTGTCAGTATTTTGTCTATGCTTTATCATAGGGCTGTGCAAAGCTTTAGTCCCTGATTTGATTTGGCGGAGATTCAGCCTGATTTGGTAGCTGAATCTCCGAATCCAAATCAAATCAGAGGACCCTTTAATCTCTCCAAATCGAATCGGAACCCTTCAAATTGATTTGAAGAGATTCAGAAAGATTCAGCAATTTGGACATACAGACAGCTTTAAATGTTTTTTTCTACATACC
Source organism: Alligator sinensis (assembly GCF_000455745.1). Taxonomy (NCBI): domain Eukaryota; kingdom Metazoa; phylum Chordata; order Crocodylia; family Alligatoridae; genus Alligator; species Alligator sinensis. Next base: position 353,884 of record NW_005843030.1, read on the forward strand.
TCTAGGTAGCAGGGGCTCGTGAGTGCTGCAATGCTGGAGCACATGGAGCGTCCCACAGAAGCATGGGAGACTCCCCAGCGTACTCAGCAGCAGACCCAGAAGTGGACCAGTAGCACTTCCAGTCCACTTCCAGATCTGTTGGGGAGCACACTGCCCCCCCGCGCGCACACCCTTTCTGCTCGGCGATTGGTGCCTCCTGGGTCGGGGAGGTGGCAACTGGGGTTCCCCTGCAGCCAATCGCTGAGCTGGGGGCATGCAGGGGGCTCCCCTAGCATGCTCCCCGGCAGACCTCGAATGGGACCAGAAGTACTGGGTCCCAGACCTGGAATGGAACCAGTCCATTTCTGGGTTTGCTGCCAAGCACATGGAGGGCCCCGCTCCCCCCCGCACTCCTGTGGGATGCTACATGCGCCCCACCATTGCAGCGATCACGAGCCACAGCTCTTACCTTAAGGTATGTAGAAACAACTTTTAAAGCTATGTCCTAATTGCTGATTCTCTGAATCAGCATCAAATCTTCAGATTTGGATTCAGCTGAATCGAATCAGGGACATTGATCTGAATCAACAAATCGAATCACTGTCCCTGATTTGGGCCAAATCAAATCGAATAGGACCCACTTCGCACACCCCTACTTTATAATCTTTTTATCTTTGGGACCTTCTAGCACTAGAAGGTTACATAAAATGAGTGGATGTAGGATTTTGAAATGGGTGGGTGCAGCAGCTCCACTTCCCCTTTTAAAGCAGATAAAATATACATTTGTGCATACCCTGAGTTACCACAGTTAAATGTGGGACCCTCAAAAATAGGGAAAACTAGGAAAAAAAAACATTTTAAAACTAACAATCCTTTTTTCCTTTCACATTTTTCATTGTTTCTTCTGTTTGCTAATATCCAAACTATTTATTTTTCATTAGATGGAGCTGTGAAGCCATAAAATTAAGTTGAGGACAGTAAAAGTATTTCTCTTACAACAGATTTTGATGGTTTTAGCACAACATTATTGCTTGTCTGGCAGCATCTGTCTGGTCCTTTGGCCCCATCATTGCAGTATCTCTGAATCTGCCATTACAGTTGTTCTAGGGTTAGGTTAGCCAGCTAAAGCATTGGGCCTTAATCCTAAAATAGCAATAATAATAAAATGTAAAACCTGGTGTTTTTACAGCACTTTTCATCTCATTATAACAACAAAGCTAATTCTAAGAACAGTACCTACAACTGTAATTTCTTATCAG
>NW_005843030.1:355135-359994 GCF_000455745.1 Alligator sinensis
ATCAGCAGGATCCAGGTCTTTATATGTGTGTGCGCTGTGGCAAAATACCATCTCTGTCCCTCCCCAAACTTTGCTATGTGACAATTTGGTCACTGCAGAGGGCAGACATCCCATGGGCTCCAGGTAACCCTGAGTTGTAACCTGAGCTGGATACATTCCTGAGGGAGGGGGGAAATGTGCTCCCTCTAACTATGTGACTGGGTGGGGGGCTAAAGCTCCCTATTGTTCTAAGCAATGGCAACCTGACTGGAAGGGGACTAAAGACCTTCCAGTCTACCCGACAGCCAGTGATCCATTTCAAACTGGTTGGCTGACAGCCAACAGTTGCTGGCCTTCCTTGGATCAGGTAAATGAGGTCATAAGATCTATGTAAGTTAAGGACTGCCCAGGAAGAGAGGCAGTAGCCATGATGAAAACTCAGAGAGAAGCTGGACCACCTGAAACTTGCTCTTTCTCTTGAAACTCATGATCAATGAACTGCCTGCCTCCAGAGGGGATCTCCACCTCCCTCTGGATGATACTCATGAGTAAGCTACCTGAGAGCTTACTAGATATATAGCTTGCAGTGACTCAGATGCATGATCAAAGGCTACCATGCCACTTTGCTCTAAGGGATTTCTCTGATATTGCTCTACCCTTGTACCCTATTCGAAACCTACTCCTTGTAAACAATAAAGTTCTCCTTTGTACCTAGCATGGAAGACTTATTGGGAGAGGGTCTAAATTATGCCTTGGAATCTCCTTCGTTCAGTTGACTAAGGGAGACCACTATTTGTGCTTCAGACTGAGGGAAGCACCCCAAGTTCTTGCAGTGGGTCAAGTACCTTCAAGGACTCCCATGCCTGTATTTCCCAGAGGGTGCAGGTCCAGGATCAGCCCAGACTCTGGTTGGTGGCAGCGTTACCCCCAGGCTAGCGGGTGTGCTCCAAGGAGGGGGTCGGCTACACGTGAGGCACCCTGAGGGAGGCACTCGGAGCCTGGAAGGTGGTCGGGCATAGAGAGGTGGGTGGCTCAGACCAGGAGCATCCCCTACTGGCCCACCACACATGGTGGCAGGGTGGGATCTGACAACCTGCTGTATTGAAGGCATAATTTGGAGAAGGGAATAGTCACTGAAAACCCTTAAGCAAACAATCTCTAATTTGGCATTGGGTCAACTGGACAGTGTAGATAGCTAGGATGACCGACAAGTATGGCCATCTGACTGTGGACAAATTGGTGCAAAAGCTGAAGGGGATAGGCATCCAAAGAAAAAATGGGCAAAAGAAACAGGACCTGATTGAAGTCATGCTGGACTATGAGCAAACTAGGGAAGTGCCTACCCTGGTTCCGCATGGGGGTGGAGATGATGGAACCACTCTTTTCGACAAGCCACCAGGAGTGAGCCCCCCTGAGCTAAAAATGCCTGAGGAACGATCCCCATCTCTGACCCATGGATCAGACCTCCAGAGATACAGGATGGAGCTGGAAGCTCAAGAAACCCAGTGCCAGCATGAAGAGAGGGAAGCCCAGTGCAGGCATGAGGTGCATAAGCTCGAGCTAGAGTTGCATAAGATGCAGCTGGTGGAGAGGGTAGCACAGCACGAGCATGAGGCTATAGAGGCCCAGCACCAGCGTTAAGAGTGGGAGGCCCAGCACAAAACAGAGGCCGAAGAGGCAAGGCTCAAGCATGAGCATGCACTTGAACTACTTCAAAAGCAGCATGAAACCAGAAGCCGGATCGATTCACCTCAGCCAGCACCAGCTGCACTCCCCAAACTGAACACCCCCGTCCTCTCTCACTACAAAGAGGAGGATGATCCAGAAGTGTTCCTAAGCAACGTCGAAAACCAAGCATACCAATGGAAGTTGGAAAAGGAAGAGTTCATGAAACATATGGCTGCTCTGGTTGAGGGTGACATGTCTGTTGTCCTGAACATCCTGCCCTTTGAATCAGCAGATAACTATGACACCTTTAGGTGCATGTAAGGTTTAAACTAGGTCCAGATTACTTCCAAGCCCTACTTCTAACCCCTGGCCGGGAAAGACCATGCACGAATTTGGGGCCCTGCTCTGGGACTCATACCAGAAATGGAAGAAGGAAGCTGAAGCTTCCACTGTGGAGGAGGTGGACATGCTTATGGTGACAGACCAATTCTATTGCAAATGCCTGAGGGAGATTAAAACTTGTCAAGGATAGGGGCCCTAAAACAATCTGGGAAGCTATGAAAATTGCAGACCAGCTATTGCTAAATAGACAGGCTAAACCAAAAGCCTCCCTACTTTGGGATGGAACAGAAAGGGTTCCAGAAAGGGGGGAAGGGAGGGCCAGGCCCAAAAGGGGAAAGGGGGCCACCTCCTGCTGAGTGCAAGGCAGCCCCAGATTCGGTCAAGCCACCCAATTCAGAAAAGAGGGGTTGCTATAACTGCAGGGATGCAGGCTACATCTGGCCCAACTGCCCAAAGCTAAGCAACAAACCCAAGCCAATCAGCTGTGCAACAGCTGTAAGCAGTGAGGAGGGATACCCAAGCCACTCTGAGGGGTGTACCTGATGCTATAGGATTACAAACCCAGAAGAGGTGCTGGCCAACCACCGGACTGAGATAACGGTAAAAGGGAGAACCCCAGTTGGGGAACTGGACACAGGGGTTGGTGTGTCATTAATCAATGCCAACCTGGTTTCACCTGCAGATATAGTCCAGGGGAGGAACCTTACCATACAAGGGGTGGGGCCCCAGTCATTCGAGGTACCCATCTCCCCATTGAGTGGAGAGGCTACAGGATGCGCATATAACTACGAGTGCTGGAAGAGGCTCCTGTCCCCATCTTGATGGGGCGGGATGTTCTGGAGCTTGAATACCGGCAAAGGGAGGGAGGCCACTTCATGGAGCCCTACCATGTTAAAGTGGTGACTCATCAACAGAGCAAAAAGGCTAAGGCGGGAGGAGTGGAAACCTCCCAGGCCCAGGTCACCCAATTGGAGAGACTCCCCCTGGCTGCAGCCATCTACCAGCCAATGAGGAAACTGGTGACCTTGAGGTTAGGATAAGTGACAGCCCCAGGGAGGAGTCCGGTCAGTCTGTGGCAGAGGAAACTGAGACTCTTGGGGAGATGTTAGAGGACATCCCTAAGGGTGAAGGTGCATTTCTTACAGGAGTACCAGAACTCCCCGCTGATTGCTTAGCTGGGCAAGAGGAGTTCAAGCAGGAGGTTCTAGAGGACCCCAGCTCGAAGGAACTCTGGCAGATGGCTCAGGATCCAGAGACAGCATTCACCCCAGATAAGAGGGAATTGGTGGTCTGGGATAAGGGACTCCTCTATAGGTTGTGGGTACCAAAGAACCATGCCAAGACCTGGGAGCCCTGTTGCCAGCTCATAATACCTCTTAAGTTCAGACAACTATTGCTTTCCATGGCTCATGATTTACCTTGTGCTGGTCACATGGGCAGGGAATGGACATGCCGGCAGCTGCAGGCAAACTTTTATTGGCCCAGAATTGCCCAGAATGTGACAGGCTACTGCAGATCTTGTGAGATGTGCCAGCAGAGGGCCAAAAGTGGGGACAAGAGAAAGGCTCCCCTACAGCCCAACCCTATCATTGATCAACCCTTCCAAAGAGTACGTATAGACATTGTGGGCCCTCTGAGGCATAAGACTCATAGAGGGAAGAAACACATCCTGACTCTAGTGGATTTCACAACTCGGTACCTGGAGACAATTGCCTTGACCTCCACCAAGGCACCCATAGTTGCTGAAGCCCTGACCAAGATCTTCTTTCAGCTGGGTTTCCCCTCTAAGATCCTGACTGACAGGGGTGGGAACTTCCTGGCTTAGGTGATGAAGTGCCTGTGGGAGTGCTGTGGAGTGAAACACCTCAAGACCACAGCCTACCACTCCCAGACAGGGCATCTACTATCACATTCTGGTTTACCTTGATGAGTTCGATGGTGAAGTTGAACTCTTGAAGCTACCAGGCCCACCGTTGATGCATGATCAAAGGCTACCATGCCACTTTGCTCTAAGACAGGGGTGGGCAAAATGCGGCCCGGAGGCCGGATACAGCCCACTGGAGCATTCTATCTGGCCCACAGGGCCCCTAAAATAGGTTCCCACATGCACCACATCAGCTTGACTTTGCTGATGCAGTGCGTGTGGGAAGAGGACTAGCTATGTGCCACTTGGGACAGGATGAGCCCAGCCAGAGCAGCAAGGGCTCAGCTGCACTTTCCCCCTACCTGCGCCGGTCAGTCCCAAGCAGCACACGGCTCCGCCGCCGCCTCTGCTGGCTGGTGCCGATCCAGGTGGGTTTGTCCCATCCAGAGCAGCATTCAGCTGAAGCCAGATTCCCACGTGCTGTTGGGGACAGGAGGAGCCCGAACAAGTCGGCACCAGCCAGCAGAAGCAGCAGCAAAGCATGTGCTGCTCGGGACTGACCGGTGCAGGTAGGGGGAAAATGCAGCTGAGCCCCTGCCGCTCCAGCCGGGCTCGTTCCGACCCGAGTGGCACATGGCTCCGCCGCCCCTTCTGCTGGCCGGTGCAGACCCGGACAGCCTCCTCCCATCCGTAGCAGCACGTGGGAAGCCAGCTTCAGCCGCATGCTGCTCTGGATGGGACAGACCCAGCCGAGTCAGCAACGGCCAGGAAAAGTGGGATGCAGCTGAAGTCGGCTTCCCACAAGTTGCTGGGGACAGGAAGAGCCCGGCCAGGTCTGCACCAACCAGCAGAAGTGGCGGTGGAGCCGTGTGCCGCTCGGGACGGGACGAGCCCAGCCAGAGTGGCAGGAGCTCAGGTGCATTTTTCCCCTGCCTGCACCAGTCAGTCCCGAGCGGCACACGGCTCTGCTGCCACTTCTGCTGGCCGGTCTAGACCTTGCCGGGCT
>NW_005843030.1:360310-369811 GCF_000455745.1 Alligator sinensis
TACTAAAATATGCCATACTTTGTGAGAGTCATTGCCTCTTGTATGAGAAAGCAGAATCATAGCCACTGAACTAAATTCATGCCCCGTGGGAATAATCACAATTCAGCAAAATGGGAAGGAAGGAAAAGCCGGTGTTCTAAGTGTGCACCCTAAAAGAGGCCACAAAAGAGTCAGAAGCATAACCTTAGAACCAGGACAGCTATCCAGTGACGGCAGTCCAGTAGGCATGATGAGAATCCTCTACTCTCATGAGATTTAGGAAAGCAAGAGGACATGAGAGCAACATGTAGGCAGAGACAGTGCAGGGCCTTGGAGCCATGTTAGTAAGTGAGGACAACTGTGTTCCCACTCTGGTCAGTGACTAATTGTGGGTACATCTTCACTAGCTTCAAGCAACTCAAATCTGCTGCCAAAAAATAAACCCTTCCTACCCACTTACACTTTTACCTGCTCTGAACTGGAAATGAGGCAGTGAGGGCCCTTCTAGGGTGGTCCAAGGACAGTAGAAGAATATCACACACAGAGAGTGAGAGATGTTCCCAGAATGTCCTCACCACCACATTTCTTCTGAAAAGCAGGGATATCCTGAGGTTCGTTTAATATTTGTAAAATGCTTGGAGAGCCCCACATAGATGCACTGCATAGAAATGCAAAATATATTTTGACTTATTTGGTTGGCACCTTGGGCTGAGATTTTCAAAGCTGAATCAAAAGGCCAACTTCCATTAAAATGAATGGGATTTAGAGGGCTCCAAATCTTTTATGACAGCTTTGTAACATGCCTATCTACCCCTTTTTGCAAATCTCAGCCATAGTTTGGAATCTCAGCCAAAGAACATAAAAGCATAAAAAATGCCATGCTTGGTCAGCCCAATGGTCCATCTAGCTCAGTATCCTGTCCCAAACAGTGGCAGAGGTGGATGCTACTATAGAGGGAGAGTTTTGAACTGGTTATACTTATTTCATTGTCACTTCCTGCAACTTCACTGGTGTCAAAGGTCACATGATATCACTTCCTGATGTGATACCGCTTCCTGTGAGGTCTTTGAATATGGCTTGCTGGCCCACTGGGTGATAAAAAGTTCATGATCCGGCCCCACATTCAAAAAGGTTGGACACCCCTGGACTAGCGGGTGTGCTCCAGGAAGCAGGTCAGCCAGACGTGAGGCCCAGCCCCCCTCCAGGGAGGCACTTGGAGCCTGGAAGGTGGTCAGGCACAGTGAGGTGGGTGGCTCAGTGCAGGAGCACCCCCTACTGGCCCGCCACAGGCGCATCTACTCTTGCAAGTACTAAATGACTCTGCAGTACCTGCCAGTACTGTGCAGTCCAGCAGCGCATGGGTCATTTTTGACCCTACTGCACAGTAGCAATGAGCAGTAGTGGCAGTGTCATGGTTGGTGCCTGCCAATGCTACATTGTCATAGCATCTCATGTAGACGTGCCCTATGTGTAGTGACTAGCATACCAGAACCTTGATAATGATGGGATTTCAGGGCATTACACTAATATAAATATTAAATAATGATGGTTGTGAGAAACAAGTGTCTCTGCCCTGTCCCTCTTCTAAACAGAGGGACAAAGGAGTTGAAACATGGAATCCAACCTGGCCCTCCCACTGATCCAGGAATTCTGTTTTGCTTTTTTTTAATATTACCAACATATTGATAATTTTGCTTATTTCTTTCTCATTTCTCAAAGGCAATGCTTTAAGACCTGAAAGTAAAGGAGAGACCGCTCCAGAACTTCAACCTGAGAAAGAAAAAAATTATTTTATCAGAGAAGGTTCTCTCAAGGTGAGCCAAAATGCAAAAATTTCTTCTGAAATAAACTAATTAATGTAGGTGAGGGACAGTAGAATTAACTTCATTAATTCATATATTTGTTGTCTGACCATTTTCATTTTTCTTATTCTTGGTTCATTGTTATTTATTTATTTATTTATTTTGCTTATCTTTTATTTTGTTGCTTTGACTATAAATATTTAGGGAAAATTGTTGGGATTGCATAAGATAAATATTTCTTTGAAAGTGATGTGGTGATGTTCTTGCTGTGATAGTACAGGAGATATGTGAGAAGCAAGAATTCTTGTGGGTGATATCTGTTATTGAACTAACTGTATGGTTGGGATAGACATAGGCAAACTTTTAGGTATCAGAGTACCCTTTGCTGTGTATACCAACTGTAAAGTTTGGTTCAATAAAAGATATCACCCACAAGAATTTTTGCCTTTGGAAGTGATCAATGGTGTCTAGCTCTGGGTGCTTATACAGCTATTATTGTTGAAATCACTATGGCCCAGATACATAAATTTAATTACATAAAGCCAGGCTCATAAAAATATATAAGCACCCAAAACAGGACTTAGGCTAACTTTAGGTGTCTGTATTCAAAACTTATTAAAAAAAAACAATCCTGCTGAGTGGCTACCTAACCATGGAGCTGACTGAACTCACTAGGCACTTCTTCTTTAGACCTGAAGGTTTCCCTGGACTTGTAGTTATGCTTCTTCACATGCCCAGAATTGACCAGGTCTAAGAAGTTAGGTGCCTAGATCCCACCTAAGTGACATTTGGATCCAAAATCTAGGCCAAGCAGCACCTAAACTCCTGAGGAGTCCAATATGGTAGGTATGTTTGAAGCAGGGATAACACAGGTCAACAGGATTGGTCTCCTAACAAAATGTATTCCTAGCTGTTTCCTTTTTAAAACGTAATTGCTGATGGCAGACAAGGAAAGAGAAATGGTAGTGCCAACCTTTTATATAATGCCTGCTAGTAAAAGCAGGAAACTCACCTGGAAAGAGGGACACCTAAGAACAGGGGTGGACAATTATTTCAGCTGGAGGTCTGCTTAACCTGTTTTGGTGAACTGTCAAGGTCTGCAAGGTAACAGGCGCCCCTCACCCCCCCCAGTCACCATCTTGGGACCGGACATCCCACCCCAACCCCTGACCTTTGCTAGAAGAAGTCCCTCCCCTTGCCCCAGAAGTACTTCTTTTTGGAGGGAGGGTGCTGCCATCTTGAAACTGAAAAAAAAATCCAAATTGTACACTAAAAAAAAATCAAACCTCTACTATAACTTATTTTAATCTTATTTAAAAAAATATTTTGTCCTGATTTATGTGTATTTGTGTAGTGTATCTAGGGGGGGGGTGTGGGTATGGTGAGTGGGGGCATGGGGCAGTGCAGTGCAGTGTGTGTGGAGAAGTGTGGTGTGAGGTATGTGGTTAGGGTGGGGACTGCAGGAAGGTGTGCGTGTGGGGGGGTTATGGTGGGTGTGCCCGCCTCCACTCTATTATATGCTCCTGTGCCACCTTTGCCTGAGCAATTGATCTTGCTTGCCAGGGACCCATGTGCGGACCCCAGAGGGTACCTCGGCTGTCTTCAGGGAGACCCCCTAACTCACCTGCCACAACTTTGAATGGTTCTTCAGTGGAGGGGATCCCCTTTGAGGGAGCCTCCAGGGCCATCACGTGTCTCAGCAGGCACTCATGGGGCTCCAGCCTCCCCTACACCCCAGCCAAGCACCACCCTTTGAGATGGGCCTTCAAGTCTATTTTGCGGCTAGCCCCCACTGGTGTCTTCCCTGGTCTCCATGTTGCCTCTCGATGGTGACCACCCTGGGCCCTGGCCAAACTCTGGTGGGAGGGCCTGGGGACCCTCGGCTTTTGGACTTGTCTTCTCCGGTGCCCTTAGCCCTCAGTACCTACTGGTGGTGGCTCCCAGTACGTTCTTGCACTGCATCTCTCTCCCCTTTCTCAGGGTCCTAGCCACCCTCACCTGGTACTAAGGACTCCGCTAATTTACCTTCACAAAGAGGATCAAGATAGACGAGCCCTAAAGGGGATCATGGCCAATGCCTTGATCCTAAACCCTTCTTCCTTGAAACACACAATGTGATGCAAAATGAACAAAACCACCACCGTGACTACTGGTGAGGTGCGACCAAAAAGAAAGAAGGGAGGGAGGACCCTGAAGGAAACAGAGCACCCACCGTGAGAGCTCCGTACAACCTTAGCCCCCAACGTCCTTAGCCTTAGGCACCCTCTGGGTCGGGGTCCGTGCTTCGGCCCGAGCCAGGGTCCCTCTCTCTCCCTCTCTCCCTCTGGGCTCTGCCTCTACTCGGGGCTGCGGCCCCGTTGCCTGTGATTAGGGCTGTCCTGTTGGCTCTTCCAGGGGCCGCTGCGGGTCCCTCTGCTGGCTCCCTCAACTCCCACCGGGCTTCTCCAGCTTGGGGTTCCCCGCCGCTCCTGCTGCTGTCGCTGCGGCTACCACAGCCGGCCTTCCCACCGGCTTCCCTGCTGGCGTCTTCAATCCCCGCTGGTCCTCGGCTCAAGGATCTTCTCCAGCTCCCGCTGCTCCCACCACTGCAGCAGCCACTGCTGCTGCCTTTGCCGGCCTCTCCGCCGGTGTCTTCGATCCCCGCCAGTCTTCCCTGGCTCAGCGATCCTCTGCTGCTTCCGCTGCTCCCGCCACTACCATCACCGCTGCTGCCGCCGCTACATTGCCGCCGTCGCCACCACCGCTGCCGCCACTGCCATCTGCCAGCTGCCAATCTGCCAGCTGGCAGGGCTGGACACCTCCTGCCTGGTGGTTCCCCGACGGTCCTCCGGCCCTCGGCAGGCCTCCAGTGCCTTCGGGGCCGCTCTTTATCTCTGCCAGGTGGCGTCTCCTCCTGACGTCACCTGGTCCCAGCTGGATATAAGCGTGACTAATGAACCGCGCAGGCAGTTTCCCACTGCACGTCTCCTCATTCCTCCTGGCCCCTACAAGAGGTACGTTGGGGTTTTCTTTTCTTTTTACTTTAAACTGGGGTTTGCCTGTGAACGTGGCTTCTCCCTCTCCTGGTCCTGTGCCCCTGGGAAGGTGGGGAATGGGAGTGTGTGTAGGTGTAAGGGAAGGGTGTAAGTGTATGGAGAGGCATGGTGGGGGTGGAAGGGTGTGGGAATGTGTGGTGGGGCTGTGGGAAGGTTGGCGTTATGGTGGGAGGGTGGGGGTGTGCATGGGAGGATGTGGATGTGTTTGGGGATATGCTGGGATGTGGGGTGTGGGTGTGTGTATGTGGGTGTGTGTATGTGTGGAGGGAGGTGTCCTTGGAGTCCCCAGAGCATGCCAGTCTCTGGATCTGCATGTGGTGGCAGCAAGCCAGACCAGCTCCACCTGACCCCATAGAACGCAGCTCCCCACGCTCCTACCCCAGTCCCTGGCCACAGGTGGCAATAGCATGCTGGGCCAGCCCCACCCACCCCCATAACAGGCAGCTCCTGCCCAAGTCCCTGGCTGCACATGGTGGCAGCAGGCGGGGCCAGCCCCCCCCATCCCAACAGTGCTCCCACCAGAGTCCCCAGCCACACATGGTGGCAGTGTGCAGAGCCAGGAGTCCCTGGCTGGGACAGGCCAGGCCAGGCTGGGTTGGGGGCGTTGCTTATCAACCAGAGCCTCACCTCCTGCATGGAGGTACAAGCTTGCAGAGGGGCAACCCAGGGCACTCATTTAAGAGTGAGACACCTGGGTTCTGGATCCTTCTCTTCAATTTAGCTATTTAGTGTTTAATATGAAGCATGTTGGCTGTTTACAGATGTTGTTAAAAAAAACCCAAAAAACGCTTTACTGGAAGCAGCAGGGCAGCAGATCTAGCTCCACAGCATCTGTATAGATCAGATGCTTCAGCGGTGCTTTTTGGCACTTTAAAGGTAAGTCAATCAGCCATTAGATAAAAGCACCAAAAAAGCCCCACTAAAACTCCTGATCTATACAGACGTCAGGTGAGCTGGGTCCAGTTAACACACTGCGTCTTCTGCGCATAAGCTGGGTTTGGCATTGGAGCATGCCGAGTTTAAAGTAAAGCACTTTTGTTTTGTTTTGTTTTGTTTTGTTAATGTCTGCAAGCAGGTGTTATGTCCTAGAAAGAACCTAGGGACATCACATCACATTTTTTGCCCTTTCTTGCACTGCAACAGTGTGGCTTTTTGCATGACTGGATTTTCCAGATGCTTTAAAAGTCTTTCTGGTGCATTAAAGTAAAATTCCTCAGAGGTAGTTTAGTTTGGCTCACCTTGAATTCAAGCTCCACATCCATGGATTGATTACATGCAAACACAAAGGCACTCAAAGACATGTAATGAGCTACTTTTTTCTAGTTCACCCTTTTGTACACCAGATGTTGATTTCAGCAGCCCCATTTCGATAAATGGGTGTAATGTGGTTCCCTGGCCAGCGTGACAATAGTGCCATCACCCCATTCCCTGCCCCTGCCCCTGACTGAACATAGACCATAACTGCTGCTTTTTTTTTTCTTGTGCCATGTGCCAGCTTCCTGCCACACCATTTGCGACTGCACAAGAGATAACCGCACAGTCAGAGAGACCCATGGCATCTGGCAGCCTTTAATTGAGAACAGCACAGTTCAGTCCAGAAATGAACCACTTGCGTGCCTCTGGGGCAGGGGGCATGGATTGCTTTAATTTCCTTTTCACTCAGACACAGCTAAATGGTGCACACTTTGTCAGCGCATACAGCCCATAGCTGACCCCTTTTTTTTTAATGTGCTGACTGCTGCACCATTCTTGAGTGCCAGTGCCATAGCAAGGGGGTGGGGGGGTGAGCGGGTTGACTTCCCCCCTGCAAAAGTGAAGGGGCACCAATAGGCACTGCCCAGCCAGCTGGGGTGGGCTGTGGGATGGAGCCACAAGCGGATAGTTTGTGGGGTGGGGTATGGGCATGGAAGGAAGGCAGCTCCCGCCACAGTGTGCACTCCCAGCCAAGCCTCGGGGGTGCCTGTGCCCCCAAGATCTGTACACAGGGTGAGGGTGGGCTGCTGCTGTGGACACCAAACTTCCTTGCCACAGCACTGATTCTGCCTGTCGCACCATTTGTGAGTGCCAGTACCATAGCAAGGGGGAGCAAGTTGGGTGATCCCCCCCACCCGTGGGGTGACCCCCCCCACCCCAACAGGCAGTGCCCAGCCGGGGCAGGGCACAGAACAGAGCTGTGAGTGACTCATTTTGGAGGGCATAGATAAAGGGGGAGGGCGGCTCCCACCACTGCATGCACTCCCAGGCAAGCGTGGGGGGTCCTGTGCACCTCAGATCTGTGTGTGGGGTCAAGGCAGGCTGCCACTGCAGGCTTTTCCCTGGGCACCAAACTTCCTTGCCAGCCATGGCACTGGCTGAGTGCACAAGATTACCCAGTCCCCCCTTTAAACTCATGGCAACACGCAGGACAGCAGCTGGTGCCCGTACCTGACAGATTCCTTTGTGCTGCTGCACTGGTCAGTCTCACCCCATTCTGCTGGCCCTAACTCATGATGGCACCCCTGGCCCTGGCAGTGCCCATCACTCCCAATCCACAGTCAGGGCTCCACCTCCCCCCATAGGTGGATTAATGCGCAGACCAGCTGGCCCCATGCCTGGGGGGCAGTGCGTCTCACTCCGACCGCTGTTTCTGCAGCACCAGCCAGGGATGGAGCCCACAGCTGTGGGGCAGGTCACAGGGTGGGAGACCTCAGGCCATAGGAGGGGGTTCCAGGGCCCCAAAGAATCTTAATCTGCCCCTGTCTCCCCTCTTCCATGTGCTATGCTGTTGCCACTTGGGGATTCCCTGGGTTTTCCAGTACTGGTTAAATGACCTTCCCTTGCTGTTTCAAACAAATTGCAAGTGAGGATCACAGACACAAAAGAAAAGGAAGCAGATAATTTTCCTTTTACGTAAGTAACCTTTAATGATTTATTCACTTTAACTTACATAAATATCAACCATTACAGAACTTTCAAGGTAAACAATTTCACCCAAAGAACCTTTTCTGCCAAGAGGCAGTAAGCATTCTTCAGCTTAGTAAACCCATGGAACCAGGTAACACAGCTACATTTGGAGAAAACCGAGCAAAGAGGGGACCCCACAGCCATTGGGCCAGAGATAAAAGGGAGGCAGCAGCAGAGGCAGGCAGAGAGGCAGGCAGACAAACCTGACCATACTTGCAATGCCAGGTTATAAAAGACTATTTTGTTCAATTTGAAAGGCAGCTAGTTGGGAAAATTCATAACTCGCCACTCTTGTGAAGTAGCAAATGTTACTCAGTGAATGGCAACAAGAAGATTTCATAGTCTCATAGTTTCATAGTTGGTAGGGTCGGAAGGGACCTGAGCAGATCATCAAGTCCGACCCCCTGCCATGGCAGGAAAAAGTACTGGGGTCAAACGACCCCAGCAAGGTGTTCGCCTAACCTCCTCTTAAAGACCCCCAGGGTAGGAGCCAGCACCACTTTGCTTGGAAGTTGGTTCCAGATCCTAGCCACCCTGACTGTGAAGTAGCGCCTTCTGATGTCTAGTCTGAATCTACCCTCTGCCAACTTGTGACCGTTATTTCTTGTCACTCCTGGTAGTGCTCAGGGGAACAGGGACTCTCCCAGTGCCTGCTGGTCCCCTCTGACTAGTTTGTAACAGGCCACTAGATCCCCCCTCAGCCTTCTCTTGTGGAGGCTGAACAGGTTCAGGTCCCTTAGCCTCTCCTCGTAGGGCTTGCCCTACTGCCCCCTGATCATGTGAGCGGCCCTCTTCTGGACCCGCTCCAAGTTGTCCACATCCCTCCTGAAGTGCAGCGCCCAGAACTGGATGCAGTACTCCAACTGCAGCCTGACCAGTGCCGCATGGAGGGGGAGGATCACCTCCTTGGACCTGCTCGAGATGCATCTGTGGATGCATAACAAGGTGTGGTTGGCTTTCCCAACCGTGTCCCCACACTGCCGGCCCATGTTCATTTTGGCATCAATAGTGATTCCAAGATCCTTTTCTGTCTCTGCACTGACAAGAAAGGAGTTCCCCAGCCTGTAGGCATGCTGCTGGTTCTTCCTCCCCAGGTGTAGCACCTTGCACTTGTCAGTGTTGAAACCCATCCTGTTCTCATCCGCCCACCCCTGTACCCTGTCTAGGGCCGATTGCAGCCTATTCCTCCCTTCTAGCATGCCCACATCCCCCCACATCTTAGTGTCATCAGCAAATTTGAACAGGGTGCTCTTTACCCCCTCGTCCAAGTCACTGATGAAGATGTTGAACAGTGCGGGTCCGAGGACTGAGCCCTAGGGGACCCCACTGCCCACATCCTCCAGGTCAAAAATGACCCATCCACAACCACTCTCTGGGTGCAGCCCTCCAGCCAGTTAGCGACCCATTTGACTGTGTAGGTGTCAACACCACAGTCGCCTAGTCTTTTAATGAGAATGGGGTGAGAGACAGTGTCGAAGGCCTTCCTAAAGTCCAGAAAGACTACATCCACTGCTACCCCTGCGTCTAAGGTGTGAGTTTTAAATGAAAGCTGCAGAAGAAAAACTCAAAAACCTTTGGGTTAACAGCTAGAAGACAAGATAAGCTGAAAGTCACCATAGAATTCAGCTTGTGTGGAAGCCCAGAACAGTAGATTGTTTTATTTTTATGCTATGGACCTTGCAGTGTTTTTTAAATAACTTTAACGGTAACCCTCCCAACCCCACTCCCTCCCCCCCCCCCCC
>NW_005843030.1:369821-383988 GCF_000455745.1 Alligator sinensis
TTGCTTTTCTACAGACACATTCAGGAGTGAGCCAACCACTCCTGGTTGCTTTTCAAAGGCAGTCAGGAGCCTCTCTCACTTCTGTGGCCATGGGGCAGAGAGCAGTGAACAAGCTAAGAAAAGCAGCAAGGGCACCCCCTGGCCCATGGAGCAAGAGCAGAGGTGGCAAGCAGACAGACACCTGCCAAC
Organism: Alligator sinensis; assembly: GCF_000455745.1. Classification (NCBI taxonomy): domain Eukaryota; kingdom Metazoa; phylum Chordata; order Crocodylia; family Alligatoridae; genus Alligator; species Alligator sinensis. The sequence goes on from NW_005843030.1 coordinate 370,011, forward strand.
CCAGACCCCCCCATGCAACCAATGGACACTGTTACATGTGGGGGAAAACCAGGATTCAACCAATGTATTTATCGCTTTACTTATTTAGAATTTAATGTTTGTTTTACTTATCATTGTTTGTTATTTATCATTGTATTGTACTTTACTTATCACCTTTACTTGCAGGCAGAGATGGCCCCACCTATGGCTAGTGGGGCAGAGAGCAGGGGCAGCAGGCAGGCAGGCTAGTAGACAGACCAATACCAATACCCACCGTCCCACACCCTCCTCCCCTGTGCAACCAACTGACACTTATCACATGTGGGGGAAAAGCAGGAACTAACCACAAAATTTATCAGCCTTTACTTGCAAGCAGGGAGGGAACCCCATGGCTAGTGGAGCAGAGAGCAGAGGCATCAGGCAGGTAGATGCCCACCGCACCCCTCCACCCTGCCATGCAGCCAACTGACAGTGTCACATGCGGGACCTAACCGGAGCTAACCAGTTTGACATATATCAGTGTTTACTTGCAACCTGGGAGGGCACCCCATAGCCAGTGGGGCAGAAAGCAGAGGCAGCAGGCAGGCACACACGCAGACTTTAAACCACCAAACCTGCCCCCCCACCCCGCCCAACTATGCAACCAACCAAGTAACAGATCAGGATCTAACCAGGATATTTATCAGCTGTTACCATGCATCCTGCATGCATGGTTTTTATGGAAGACAATTGTAGCACCGTTGCAAGTTACCATTGATGTGCCTCAACCACACTGTGCAGGAAGTGATGGCATGTCCTGAAGTCATTCTCAGGCTTTGTACTTGGTCTGCCTTTCTTCTTTGGTGGTGGTAGTGGTGGCAGTGTATCAATCAGAGCTGAAAACAGGAAGGAAGGAATGTGTGTGCGCGGGGGGGGGGGAGGTGAGAGGGCATTATTAGACCAGGGTGTGGGAAGGTTGATGGAAAAACCACCAAGAAGGGCCTGCCCTAAATAGTATTCACCAGCAAGCAGAGCCTCCATGCTTTGCATTGCACTTCACCTTTCTGCACAACAATCAAATTCCCCCACCTGTCTAGTTAGTTGTCAGTTGAAGTAAACAATGCCTCACCCCCTCCATGTATCGTGCCACTTGTCTGCATTCACCCATCACCCCCCTCCCCCACCCTGGGACCCAGGTGTCATTTCACGTCAGGATGTCACTTACCAATGGCTAAATGTACCGGTTGTGGAGGACATTGTGATGCCCTCTTGCAACTCCACATCAGAAAGCAGCTCTCATATTGGACTGCAGCCTGCACTCAAGTGCTGTCTTGTTGTGCCCCTGATGGGCAACTCTCCTTGGAATCATCCAAGACATTCAGAGGACCACATTCCCTAGTCTTACACACCTTGGCTAGCTGTTTTCTGTCTGTGGTCTGTTATCTTCTCTCCTCAGCCTCAGACATCTCGAATCAATACAGTGTACCCGTACCTCAGCCACTGCTCCCACAATTTATAGGGCTGCTCTGCAGTGGGTCAGGAATAGTTCACACCCCCCACCACCCTCATTTTGATGGGAAAAAAAAGTTGGTGCAGACATGTTGGCACCATCCTGGTGTGGTGGGAGAAACCTCCCTAAGGTTCATTGTCTAGCTGTAATTTGATTGACAGACAACGCAGGTAAAGAAAGACAGCTGTTTATTTGCTCGAGCAAAGACCATAAAGCCAGCAAAAGGCAAAATGCCCCCCCCTAAAGGGTGAGGCGATCTTTTATACTTATTACAACAAGGCAAGACTTTATGGTTAACAAAAAAAGAAATACTTGGGCGGTGCTTTTCAAATCTTTGTAACAGCATATTTCTATTAAGCTGAACTAGCACTTTTTAAAAGCTAAAAGTTAAGTAACAGTAACATTATAATATGTTAGCAAAACCTTACACAGTAGTAGATACTTTTCAAGGACACAACCACTGCACCCAGAACAATGGTTTCCCTGTCTTATCTTACTTCTTGCTGTAGCTAATTTTTCAGCACACAGACACAGATCCACTTTTTAACTCAGAAAATGCTTAATATAGTTAAAATGATTATTTGACACAAGCAAAGGCTTAGCTATCATTCTGCCTTGTGGTCAGCTGCATTGCTAGGCCACAGGTCATGCCTTGTATTCAGCTATAAAGCTAATACTTCTTAATAATCTAAATTATTGTAAACCTAACAGTATGCTTATCAGAAAGCTATTCTATTTCAGGGTAATAACAAACCTGCGCACTACACTGGCAATTGTTTTGCAAAAGAGCACCAAAACCCTGTATAAGTAAGAAATGGGTTAGGTACTGAAGGGCAAGCCAGTGAGGTTGGTCAGCTCACCATCAGACCCACATCCTCACAACACCCTCCCCCCACTCCCCCCCCAGCCACTGCCGGCCTCTACCTTGCATTGTCCAGGGAGACAACAGCACCTTCACCCCATGATCTGCCCTGCCCCTGACTGAATGCACCCAGTGCCATAGCCCCATTTTTTTCCCTTGTTCTGGCTGGGATTGCCCAAAGAAGGTCACTCTCAGTCAGATTCATGGCAACAGGTGACTGAAATCTGCATAGTCATCCCCCACCCCCCTTTCAGTGCAAAATGTATCATTTAGTGCAGACATGCTGGCACCATCCTGGAAAATTCTTTTTTGCAGAAGAGCACCAAAAGGTGGCGTAGGTAAAGATACATGTACTGATGGGTATGTCAAGGAGGGTCACCCACAGGGTCCCAAGGGCTCCCTACAAGTCACCCATGTGTCAAGGCACTATGCAGAGATTGCAGATAGTCCCTGTAGCCACCAAGCACCCCTGTGCTGCTGCCAATCATAACTGCATAGTCTCAGCTCACAGTCAGACTCATATCCCCCTCCCCACCCCCCTGCCTGCCCCAGCCTTGCCCTGGCCAGGGTGAGAACAACACCTTCACCCCCTTCTTTTTCCCTCCTCCTGACTGAATGCAGCATGGTAGCCATGGGGTTTCTTTCCTTTTTGTGCTGACTGGGATTGCACAAGGAAGGTTTTACATTTCAGAGAGGGCAGTTAGCACCTTCTTAGGTCAAACTCCCTCACATAGTTCTCTCCCGAGCAAGGGAAGCTTAGAGGGGCTTGTTAACAGTTTATTCCTGGTCTTCCCCCTTCCACCACTTCAACACCATCCACCAGTGCACTGGGTCTGAGGCTAGCCAGGAAATGCTTGGGGTTTCTTTTCTTCCCACCCCCCATCCCACCCAGAGGCAGACATTTTCACTCCTTCCCAATAAAGGAGGCAGACAGACAGACAGGGGAAAATGCCATTTTATTGCACCTGAGAGATTTGTAAGGAGCATACACACAAGTAATGGAAGCAGAGTATTGTGCAGGGGGTTACTTGGGCTTCTTTCCCTTCTGTGCCACCCTGGCTGACCTTCCCCTTGCTCCCTGAACTGCAGTGGTGCCCACCTGGCCCTCCTGGTACTCATGTGCCTCTCAGCATTTTGGCAAACAGCTCACATGTAATGGTCCTGGCTACTTCCTGGACAGGGGCAAGCCAAGTGAACCTACTGTGCCCTTTCTGAGGTAGTACCTGCTTATGGATGCTGTGCTTGTTCACACACTACAGGAGATCCTTAATCAAGTCTTGTGACATCTGCACATCGACATGGCACTTTGTGGCCAGGTCAAGAAACTGCCCTGGGCAGTCTAGGAGTTGCTTCTGGAATTCAATTGTGTTGTCCACACTTCAATTCTCCTGGTCCTCATCAGACCTAAGCGCCTCCTGGACTTCGTCCCCCCAGCCATCCATGGCTGCCACTTGGGTTTGTGGCACCTCCACCAAAGCCTCCGTCATGCTCTCTCTGGTGTGTCACTGCCTGCAGCGATAATCTTGTGAGCACTCCACTCCAGTGCGAGCTGACATCCGAGGTTCGGCATCAGCCGTGGTAGCTGGTAACAAAAGGAAAGCAAAGTGTTCATGATGTGGTCAAATTTCCTTCCCCCGCCCCCAAGCATTCAAGAGGATGGTGACCCACCTCCGGTGCTGCATGCACTAACTCCCCTGCACATGCAACCCACAGGCAGTGCCACTCATACCAATAAAGTTTGAATGCAGCCCCTAGTTGCTGCTTTGTGGGTGGGGGGTTTCTTGTGCTGCATGCCAGCTCCCTGTCACCCCATTCGCGATTGCAGAAGAGGTCACCCCACAGTCAGGCACACAACAGACCCATGACAGCTGGCAGCCCTTAATTGAGAACAGCACAGTTCAGTCCTGGAATGAACTGCTTGTGTGCCTCAGGGGGGCAGGGCATTGACTGCTTTCATTTCCCTTTCACTCAGCCCCCGCCTTTTTTTATGTGCTGGCTGCCATGCACCCAGGGCAAAGGCCCCGGGCACAGATCCAGGGGACACATTCCCCCCATGCTTGCCCAGAAGTGCATGCTGCAGTGGGATCCACCCTTCCCCCACCCCCATGCCCCCCCAAACTCGCTGCTCACCCCTCCCCTTGCTACGACACTGCCTGCGTACACCAAAACACCTACCAGAGTGGCACACATGGAAAAAATTCACATGCCTCAAAACTTCTAAGTCCTCCATTCAGAGGCACAACCCCGGCTGACATTGCCCATTGTAGCTAAAGCAGTTCAAGGAAAACAATGAGTTTGTGTTGTGGTGAAATATTCTTCACCCACCTCCACAAGAGGACAGTGACCCACTTCCAGCACTACATGCACTAACCCCGCAACACATCCAAACCAGATGTACTGAAACAGTGCCTGCCAGAGTGGCCTAAATTAATATAATGCCCATTCCCCAATACTTAAAAGATCCTGGTCACACATCCTCTTGTGTCCCAGGAACAAAAACCATTCTTTGGGTCTCAGGAACAGAAATCACATCTGAAGTGGTTTCCTCCTTCTCCTCCTCCTCATCTGTGCTGCTCCATAGAATAGGAGAGATTGGGGTCACGATCAGGGTCACCTCTTCTTGGGTGTCCCTCTCATCCAGCACCATGGAGCAGTCTCCTCAGTGCTCCAACGTGGTCATGGTTTCTGTCTCAGGACACTGTGTGCTTTCCAGGACAACATCAGTCCTGAACGACTGGAGACAGAAAGCCTTGGAGAGAATGACAGACAGCTGGTTGTGGAAAGGAGCAATTGTGTGCCCTACCACAGAACAGGAGATCTCATCCTTGCCCCAATGAAACATACATCACAGGGCCTTGATCTTGCTCTGGCACTGTGTTTAGTCCTGGTTGGACCCTCGCACCTTCATTTCTTCGGCAGTTGAATACACCAACTTATTCCTCCTACTTTTAAGCTGTTCTATGATCTTTTCCTCCGACCAAATGTCAACCACGTCCTTCAGTTCTTCCCGGGTCCAGTTGGGGACCCAATTAATGGATGTATTAGCCTCCTGATTTGTTGCCTGCATACTGCTGGACTTGGTTTTCTGAGACATCAGAGAAGCTGTTCGTGGACAAGATGTTGTCAAGACCAAGGTATTCTGACAACAACTGAATCATGAAAAGTTGCTTGCAAACTTTGTGAGGCTGTTATATAAATATGTCTTGAACAAACCCTTTTGAAAATTCCACGTACTCATAATTGTGAAGGTGTCAACTGTGTCTCAGAACTGGCAGTCAGGACAATGTGATCAAGTACCCTTTACAAACAAAGCAATGGTGATAGGCTTAGCCTGGTCCAAATTGCCCCTATTGTCCATTGATAATGTTCCAATGATGATCACATCTACTTGTGTCTATACCTGTGCCTGGCTGCTCTTCCTACAGACCTAAGTTCCCCTAGCCTCACTGTGCCACTGAATCAAGGGCATTGTGTCCCCAGTGGGCACCCCTTTGAGAGGTGTTAATTGTATCTATTGAGACATAGCACTGTCCATCACGCATCCAATTCAAACCTTGCCTAGTGCATGGGAAGGCTCTTTTCTGGGGAGAGGGGGCTTTCAAGCCAGGGTTCTTGCAGGTCAACTTCTTTTTTTCTGGGGAGGGGTTGGTTTCAAACCAGGATTCTTGCAGGGCAACTTTTTTTTTCCTGGGGAGAGCTGGCTTTCCAGCCAGAGTACACCAGGGTTCTTGCAAGGTAACTATTTTTTTCTGGAGAGAGGTTGGTTTCAAACCAGGATTCTTGCAGGCCTAGGTTCCTGTCTGGGGAGAGATGACTTTCAAGCCAGGGTTCTTGCAGGGCAACTGTTTTTTCTGGGGAAAACTGGTTTTCCAGCCAGGGTAAGCCAGGGTTCTTGCAGGGCAATGTTTTTTTTGCTGGAGAGACATGACTTTCAAGGCAGGGTTCTTGCAAGGCAACTTTTGTTTTTCTGGGGATAGCTGGCTTTCAAGCCAAGGTTCTTGCAAGAAAACTGTTTTTTTGTTGTTTTTTTCTAGGGGAGAGATTGGTTTCAATCCAGGATTCTTGCAGGCCCAGGCTCCTGTCTAGAAAGAGCTGGCTTTCCAGCCAGGGTAAGCCAGGGCTGTTGCAGGGCAACTTTTTTTTTTTCTGGGAACAGCTGGATTTCCAGCAACAGTAAGCCAGAGTTCTTGCAGGGCAACTTTTTTTTTTTTTTCTGGGGACACCTGGCTTTCAATCCAGGGTTCTTGCCAGGCAACTTTTTCCTCTGGGGTACTACAGAGCAAGGCTCTTTTCTAGGGAAATGTTTGTTTCAAAACAGGATTATTGCAGGTCAGGCCTGTTTTCTGGCAAGCTGCTGCTTTCAAAGGTCAGTAACTCGAGAAGGAGGAGGCACACCCAACAACTATACTATTTTCTGAGTAAATACTTCTCGGATATGCCTATTCCAGGGGCAGGCAATTATTTCAGGTGGAGGGCCACTTAACAAGGTTTGATCAGCTGTTCAGGGCTGCATAGTTAGCCCCACCCCTTAACAGGTGCCATGCCCCCTGGTTGCCATTTTAGGACCAGAAGTCCCACCTCTAACCCCTGACCTTGATAACCAGAAGTCCATCCCCTTGTCCCCCAGAAATACTTCTTTTGGGAGGGGAGAGTTGCCATCTTAGAACCAGAAACATCCAAATTATACACTAAAAGTCAAACGCCTACTATAACGTATTTTAAGTCACCATGGCTTGGCAGGGGAGGCAGTAAGTGGGGGTTAGCATGAGGCTCCCCAGGGGAGGAGTGGTTCAGGGACTGAGGAGGGGGTGGATTACTGGTGTATTACTTACTGGTTTACATGTGGCTGCCCTTGCTGGAATTTACAGGGAATTGCACACTGGGCTTAATTCAATCAAAAGTCTAGTATGTGCAAACACTGACACAATGCTCCAAAATAAACAAGTTTAAATTTTAGAAACCTATTTAATTTAACAAGGATTAAACCCCATAATGTGTACAGGAACCCTAGGACTCCTACTTTCTAAATGAGTACCTTTATTAAAGGGCAACAGAGTTCTGCTCCTCAGCTGCTCTTTCCTTCTGGTTTCACAAACCATTTTTATACATGTTTTTATACCGCACTTGTTGTGCTATATCACATTTAGGGGACAAAGCAGAAATAATCCAACAGTATATGATAAGGATGAGGCAAAGTCCTGTGGTAAAAATATGTTTTATCTTATTAGAGAATGTAAGCAAACTTTTGAAAATTGTCTAAGTTGCTTAGGTGCATAAGGCTTAGCAGCCCAAATAACTCTGGGTGGAATTGTATCCCTTTGGTCATCTAAGTAACAGTTTTTAGTTATAGAAGTGGTATTTTGGCACTTACATGCAGCTAGGAATTCTGTTTCCCAGATGCATAACCCTGCATGTGTATGTGACTATATGCAAATGTACCTTGAAATAAAATGAAGGAGAATGACAATATTTGTACCTTATTTTAGCCCTAATAGCTAAGTGAGTAGGGCACTTGCCCAGGAAGTCAAAGACACAGTTGCTATACATCCCTTGCCCATAGGAAGTTTGAAACTGCATCTTTATGACATCCTAGTGCACTGTGCTAACCATCAGAAGTCAGGCATAATCCAGCTGCCTTTCTAGCACTCCTTTCAAAGCTGAGCCACTGCCCCTTGCATTTAATTGTCACTGAAAAATGAGTGCAATATAGTGGGGAAGTTCCTGCCCATCACTGGGGATAAAGATACTTAGGCCCCATCTCACTGAACATACAATTGCTATTTTCTTCTTGGCCACACATATATCCCTCTCTTGGTTGCCCAGGGGGCCAAATCCTATAGGAGTGTTAAAAAGAACTGTAGCTAATGCCTAACCTAGTGGCATAGTACTTAGAGGTAGTGTTTTGCGAAGTCAGCAAATTACTTGCTCAAATTCCTTTCATGGTGACAGGGACCTAGAAACTGGGTCTCTGGCTTCCCCACAGCCCGCTCAGCTATTTGGACTGAAAACTGGAAGACCACTCCTACTGCTCCATCTAATACCTGCTAGAAGGTTGTGGTGCACACCCATAAGGGGTGCTTACACATGCCTTGCCAATACATAGCTTTCTGTGTATGCACAGTCTACATATATAGTGCATATGCATACTCATTTTTCACATTGCTGGAAACAGAATGGCTACCTGCACCAAAATAACACACTTTGTCTTTCAAGTTACTTAGGTGTTTTTCAAATTTGTATCTGGTTATATAATGCACTTGCATAAGGAAGTGAATTAAAGCTGCATATACACTGTTATTTACAAAATATTAAGCACCTTCTTGTGAAAACAGGGCCTGAGTTTCTTGATTTTTTTAACATTTTAATAGGCTTGGAAGGAAGAACATGATCGACTATTAGAAGAAGAACAATTAAAGGAAGAGAAAAAAGCTGAAAAAGAAAAATCAGTTGGTAAAAAGAAAGGACAGAACAAAGAAGTATCAGTCACTGAAGAAAGCAAGAGCTCAGAGAAGAAAGTTTCCAAGGAGAAATCTAAAGATGAGCCAGCAAAACCACCTGAACTTGAAGAGCACAATATCCTAGCACCACCCTCTGAGAAAGGTTATCAGGTGAGAAGATTATAATATCACATTAGGAAAAGATTAACACTTTAAAAGGTCCCTGTAATAAGCAGAGGCCCAGCTGGGGACAGAGCTAGTCCCAGGTCCCACCTGGAAATAATCAGGAAATCAAGCTGGGACATCCCTCAAGAAGACAGCCCTGCCACACTGGCTATATAAGCTCAGACCAAGGATAGCTCTTGGGGAGCTGCTCTAATTAAAATGCTGCAGTGTCACATGTATTAGGCCCGCACACATTTAAAAATGGTTGTAGGATGCTTTAACTAAAGCTCACTCAATGAGCTATAGTTAAAGTGCTCCAGCAGCCATTTTTAAACCCATAGGGGCTTATACGCATGATGATGCAGCAATACTAGAGCGTTCTAATTAGAACACATCAGAGCTTGTGTGCAGAGCATGCCCAGATTACCAAGCTGTGCCTCTGGCCTGCTTAGAGTGCTTAAATCTGACTCAGTGCTCTGAATCTATGGGTTCTGCCCTCTTGCCTGTTTTTGTTGCTTTTTATAACTAGGAATCTACCTAAATCATGCCTGAAGTGCACTGCACAGGACAAAAGGTCAGCCTGGCAGATGGATCTGTCCACCCACCACCCACCCTCCCAGAAGGGAGTCTCCAACCACTACCACCCATCACTTCCTCTTCATGGCAGTGATCTTGATGCTTCCCCACCTTGGAGATTCCTGGCCTGGCCTCTTCCACCAATGGAATGAGCTCCTTCTCCTCCATTGCTAGTGCTTCATATCTTCTCCAGGCAAACCACTGCAGGTGGAGATGATGACTTCCTTCTGCTGCCAGAAGTCACAAGCTTCTAGCTTCCACTTTCCTGGGAGTCCATGCCCTCTTCCTTTTCTAGAACCACCTCTCGCAGTCCTTTCTCCACAGTCTTAGAGGTTTTCTCCAGCATGGAATCAATGAAGTCCTCATGGCAGAAGATGCTTTAGAGCATTGCTATCTCCTCCTATCTCTTGTCTTCTCTCCGAGGGACACCACCAGAAGGCACTGCTCACATTGCAGGCATTCCCCCACCTGGCTGACAGTGGAAGAAACCTCCAAGCTGCCATCTGCACAGAACCAAACCAGGACCTGGGTGGAAGCCTTGATGGTGTGTGTTCTTGCCTGGACAGACACCTCACAGGTGGAAGCAAAGTAAGAGCTGAAAGTGGCAGTGGCTCTGGGATTGTGATGTCCACCAGCCATGTCTCTGGTCTTCTAATCTGCTGCCTCTCACTTCCTTCCTCTGTTTCCAAGCAGACCTTCCCTCTGTAGCTGGCCTGTTTGATGTTCTTTAATCCTGAAGGGTTCCATTTTCCCTGCAAACATCTTTCCTCTCAGCAAGCTTACAGTGAAGGAAGGTGAGAGAGAGTTTCCAAGCAGACTCCCTAGAAAACTCCCCCTTGCTCTGGACTCTTGTTAAACAAGGGGCTTAAGTCTTGGTCTAGCTGCTGAGTTTTATCTGTATAAAATAAAACTGGATTCCAGGAATACCTCCTCTCTGGTCTCACAGATGCTGTGGAGGACACACATGGTGACGATGAGTTGCAGCAGGTTCTCCTCAGCCACTTCAAGGTGCACCCTGAGAGCACACCAGTGTACCTTGAGGCAGCCAAAGGTGCACTCTACCACCATATGGAACCTGCTTAGACAGTAGTTGGAGTGTTCCTTCTGGTGGTCCAGCTATCCCCATAGGGCTTCATCAGCCAGGGCAAGAGGGGGTAAGCTGAGTCACGAGTGATGGATCAGGGGTTACAACATTGCCAATGACACAATCAGGGAGTCTGAGGGTGTAGTGCCAACTCTCCATCAGGTTGGGGAGTAGGGAGTTTTGGAAGACACGGACACTGTGGGGTCTGCCCACCCAGCTAGCATAGATGTGGGTGAAGTGGCCCTGATGATCAACAACTCCATGCAAGATGACCAAGATGTACCCTTTGTGGTTGAAGAATGCCCAGCCATCCTGGGGTGAGCAGACAGTTGGGATGTGGGTACTGTCCAAGGCCCCTATGCAATTGGGGAAGCACATGCATCAGAAGCCAGCTACTACATCCTTCAGGTTGATAAGGTAGATGAAGCAGTTTGCCAGCCAAACGTCCTGGACAGCCTCTCCAGCCCTGGACAAACCAACACCAAACTGGTTGGCAATGTAGCAGAGACTGCCAGGAGCGGCCAGCTTCAAGAGAGCAATGCCACTTGCTTCTCCAGATTGAGGGTTGGCTGCATGAAGATGTCTTGGTGAGTGACATTCTCATGCAGGGGACACTTGGATGATGATATCCATGGAGGTGTCCTATCACATATGGAAGGTCTGGAGCCACAACTCATCACCCCAGGTGCCAAGGACTATCTGCTCCCACCAGTTGGTGCTGATGGGGTGCACCTACACCCTGTGCTTGACAGGTGGAGGTGGTTCTAGAATACCCCGGTGCTCATAGCATACAGGATGGCTCCATCATCACTGTCCAAGAGAAATCTGGAGCCACAGTCATGGATGCTCAGCAGGCAGGGGTGCAGAGGCACAACAGACAGCTCAGTGTGTGTTGGCATGCAGATGCATTCTAGAGCCTCCCACTGCCACATAAGGTTTAGCAGGTCATGTGTGATGTATCATATGAGAATCACACACGGTGATCAGCAGGACCCGATGCAGCTCCAGAGTCTCCCTGTTTGTGCACAGAAAGTGGGAAGCCATGGCATGGTGCGGGATGACTTGCAAAAGCCCCAAAATTGCCTCGCCTGCACTGACAACCAGACAGACTGGAAACATGGCCAGCTAGCTGCCTGCATCCATGCAGGCTGGGGGGGGGGGGGGGGAGGGGGGACAATCAAGGCAGAGGATAGTAGGGGCCTGGCCAGGTCCCCCTCCTTAGGGAGAGGGTCCTTGGTGCCTGCTGACACTGGCTTTGGGCATGCAGAACCCCCCAGAGCTCCTCCACCTGCCCTGACAGCTGGCCATGCAGATGGGCATGGGGGGTGGGGCAATGGAGCCAACAATCGGGGCCAGGGAGCCTCTGGCCAGATCCCCCCCTACAGAGAGGCTCCCTGGTGCCCAATAGGTACAGACCCCCAAGAGCCCCTCCACACACACACACACACACATATACACAGGGGAATGCCAGGTGGGTTGGGGAGGGAGTGTGGTGTCATGGCTGGCCAGCTCCTGGTAGCACAGCAATCAGGGAGGCCAGTTCACTGTTAAAAAGCTTGGGCCACTGTTACGAAGTGGCAGGTGGGCTGGGGGGTAGGATCCGAGCACCAAGGATGCGCAGGCCTGGGGAGTAGGGAGTAGCCTGGTGAGGCCCACACAGCTTTGGGCTGGGACCCCCTCACCCCCCCACCCCAGTCCTCCTGCCACTGCTTATCAGTGGCAAGCTCAGGCTGCTGTCAGAAAATATTAGGCTAGCTGGGGGGGGGAGTAGGGGTGGATCTAAGCCCCAAGGCCACACAGGCCTTGTCTGACATTCCTCTGGACCCCAGCACAGGTATCTGGGCTGGATTCATGTGGTCTTGGGGCTTGCATGCCACCCCCAGCCTGCCTGCTGCTCCTTGTCAGTTATGGCACCCAGCTAGGCCAAGTACTGTAACTGACAAGAAGCAGCAGGCAGGCTGTCTAGGGGTGGAATCTTGATCCCCAAGGCTGCATGGGCCCAGTCCAGCACTTCCCTAGACCCAAGCAGGGGTAGTTTGGCTGGGCCCACCAGCATTGGGACAGGCACCCCATCCCCCAGCCTGCCTGCTGCTGTCAAAAAGAAGCAGATGGGCTGCAGGGTGGGATCTGAACCCCGAAGCTGTGAGGGCCCAGTCTAGCACCTCCCAGACTCCAGCAGGGGTACACAAGCTGAGCCTATTCAGCCCTGAGGCTCTCATGTGACTGCTATGCCAGATTTTTACAGGAATGTAGAATAACAAACTGGGCAGATGATTGTAGATGTTGCAAGAGGGGTGATTTTGATACCAAAGTTTTGTTTTTAAAATCTCTACTCTGTGTCCCTGATGCATTTTTTTTCTCAAAGTTAATTATGATATCATGAACCAATTTGCACTGTCTCCCCCATTTATGGGCTTTTCATTCCCAGGTTTTTGACTGTCCAGACCGCATTGATTCAAGATTGTTAAAGATTCATTGGCTGACCAGAGAAATCCAGAGCAGTCTACGGGCTAAAAGAGGGGCATATAAAAAGTGGAAAAGGGGAGAGATTACTAAAGCGGAGTATACCTCCTCTGCTCACGCTTGTAGGGAGGCAGTTAGACAGGCCAAAACTACCATGGAGCTGAGGATGGCATCCCAAGTTAAGGATAACAAAAAATTGTTTTTAGATATATAGGGAGTAAAAGGAAGGCCCAGGGTGGAATAGGACCTCTACTAAATGGACATAAGCAATTGGTGATGGACAGGGGGGACAAGGCTGAACTCCTCAATAAGTTCTTTGCCTCAGTGTTCCTAAGCGAGGGGCAAGACAAGGCTCTCACTGGGATTGTAGAGAGGCAGCAGCAGGGCACCAGACTACCAAGCATAGACCCTGAGATGGTGCACAGGCACTTGGAGGAACTGGATGCGTTTAAATCAGGAGGCCCGGATGAGCTTCATCTGAGGGTACTGAAGGCACTGGCTGACGTCATTCCCCAGCCACTGGCGAGAATATTTGAACACTCATGGCGCACGGACCAGGTCCCGGAGACTGGAAAAGGGCCAATGTGGTCCCCATTTTCAAGAAGGGGAGGAAGGAGGACCCTGGCAACTATAGGCCAGTCAGTCTCACCTCCATCCTAGGCAAAGTCGTTGAAAAAATTATCAAGGCTCACATTTGCGAGAGCCCGGTAGGACAAATTATGCTGAGGGGAAATCAGCATGGGTTCGTAGCAGGTAGATCATACCTGACTAATCTAGTCTCTTTTTATGACCAGGTTACAAAACACCTGGATGCAGGAGTAGGGGTTGACGTCGTTTATTTAGACTTCAGGAAGGCCTTCGATACAGTATCCCACACTATACTGGTGAACAAGTTAAGAGGCTGTGACTTGGATGACTACACA
>NW_005843030.1:384240-388108 GCF_000455745.1 Alligator sinensis
AGTCATCAGGAAAGCTAATGGCACTTTATCGTGCATCAGCAGATGCATGACGAACAGAACCAAGGAGGTGATACTTCCCCTCTATCGGGCGCTAGTCAGACCGCAGTTGGAATACTGCATGCAGTTTTGGGCGCCGCACTTCAAGAGGGATGTGGATAACCTGGAGAAGGTCCAGAGAAGGGCCACTCGTATGGTTAAGGGCTTGCAGGCCAAGCCCTGTGAGGAGAGACTATTGCACCTGGACCTCTTCAGCCTCCACAAGAGAAGGTTGAGAGGCGACCTTGTGGCTGCCTATAAGTTCATCATGGGGGCACAGAAGGGAATTGGTGAGGCTTTACTCACCAAGGCACCCCTGGGGGTTACAAGAAATAATGGCCATAAGCTAGCAGAGAGCAGATTTAGACTGGACATTGGGAAGAACTTCTTCACAGTTAGAGTGGCCAAAATCTGGAATGGGCTCCCAAGGGAGGTGGTGCTCTCCCCTACCCTGGGGGTCTTCAAGAGGAGGTTAGATAGGCATCTAGCTGGGGTCATCTAAACCCAGTACTCTTTCCTGCCTATGCAGGGGGTCGGACTCGATGATCTATTGAGGTCCCTTCCAACCCTAACATCTATGAATCTATGAATCTATGAAAATGGTCCTTGTATCTTTCTTCCTTCCCACCACAGAAATGTCTTCCAGATCAGATTCTTCCAAAAATAGTTTTCTTGAGAACATGAAAAAAATGCACTGCATTCAACAACTTGTCTAAACCTATCCCAGCCTTGCATTTTCTTGGGGAGCCACATATCAGACATCTTAACTACAACTATGTCTTAGTTGTCCTTTTATAATCATAGCACTGATCCTTGTTATATTTACCTCTGGAAGACTATTGAGTATTTGGGATTCTATCTTGCCATCTTATTTTCATTAGCTTTCCCCAACAGCTTAGATGAAAATGGGGCAAATTTGTATAATATCCACAGTTATCCGTGGTTCACAGACATAGAATAAGGAAATCAGATCTACTGCTTCATAGACTGCTAATTTGGTTACAAAGTGTATGCCTTCCTGTTACAAAGGACATTTATATAATCTTCTAAAGGCTGTTTGAGCTTTAGGAGTTTTCTTGGGGACTTCATCATCAAAGAGAACTTTACATGAGAGAAGGCTACTCAGGGAGATGGGTTTGTCTGCACCTTGAAGCACATACGATGATGATGATTGTGATCTGCACCTTGAAGCACATACGATGATGATGATGATGGTGATGATTAGTGGCATATGGGACTAGGCTGATACATATATCTTTTTAAGGCTAATGGCCTAAAACATGGGCATACAACTGCTAAGCAATCTTTTTAGGAATAAGATAGCAAGACACAGTCATCAACAAACAGAAGTTTGTGGATGAATTCCTCAAGTACCCTTGTTTTCACATGCAACTTTCAGGAATTATACAGATTTCCATCAGTTATGTATCTAATTCAAATACCCACATCAATATTGTGTAAAGCAGTAGTGCTCAACTTTTTTGCTCGGTGGCAATGCCCAATCTGTCCATAAGCTGGCCTGATCTGGAGCCCTGGGTGGGCATGGCCAAGTCCCATCTGGCTGCACAGAGGGGATGGGGGGGAAGGGGGTGCAGCCCAGCCTCTACCCAGCACTGCAGGGCAGCAGGGCTTAACCTGGCCCCATGGGATAGGGAAGGAGGCTTGACATGGCCCCAGCCTGGCCCCTTGGGGGTGAGGGGGGAAGGGGATGCAACCCAAACCTGGCCCTACATAGGGAGGATGGGGGTGGGGGGCAGAGTATGGTGTAGCCCTGACCTGGCCACGTTCGGGGAGGGACGTGACATGGCCCAGTTCCAACCCACCACACAGGGCTTGAGACTCCAGGTTTGGGAATTTGGCAGCAAAAGAGGGTGGCCATATTCATTGCCAATGTTCCCCTGCCACCAAATTTTGCAACCCATAGGGAACTCCACAGGCAAGCATGGTTCCATGGGCTGTGTTTGGCCTGCAGGCCAGAGGTTGAACGTCCCTGGTGTAAAGCTTCTTGGCAGGAAACAACACCAAATGGCATTGGACTGAGGACACAGACTTGATTGACACCATTTTACTGAAAATGGAATGGAGATATTCCCAAATATTAAAAAGCAATCTGCACCCACAGCAATACCACCTGGTATCAGAGTTGCACCAGCTACAAGGGTTAAGCTAATTGCCTGCAGGAGGCTGGGCTTAGTATATAAATAAGCTGAGGCCTTTCATTTGGGCTTTTGATGCTCAATGCCTCACAACCTGCAGCATCTTCCTGCCTTGGACACCAATACCTCACTCCTATTTGCCCTACTGTGTGTCCTGAACTCCCCAGCTCCTGGCCTGGACTGCATCACTACAAACTAGAAACGCAACTCTTGACTCCCTGGATCTGATCTCCCTGGATATCCCTTTGTGCAGCTTTAGCTACTGATCCAGATTCCCTGCAGGCTCAGGTGCTTGTTTAACCATACACTATTCAAGACTGCTTATACCCCAATCCTTAAACCAACTTTCATAATTCTTCCCATCATGCCACATGAACTTGTCTAACTATAACAATTAATTTGTTATGGCAGTGAGTCTTAGATAGAAGGTTCTGTAAACCTTCTGATGGTGTTAAAAGCATCTATAAAAACACGATAAATGAGAATCTTCTGTTCTCTGCATTTGTTCTGTATCTGTCATGTGGTAAGGACCACACTTGCTGTTTCTCTTCCTTCTCTGAAGCCACAATAGCTGTCAGACAAAGAATTTTCATCTGTTTGGCAAGTAGACCAGTTGAGTATGATTTTCATAAAGATATGAATACCTTGCCAGGAATCAAGGTATTAGGGAGACTTCTTGATGATTGTCATATATGAAATGATTATCCTTCTTTCTAGATGGTCAGTAGAAACATCTTTGTATTCTTGGGGAATCTTTCACTTATGCCACATTATCTGAAAAAATCTGCAACACAGATTAAGTAGTGTCCATCAGTTATATAGATCTCAGCTGGTATAAGGAACCATGATTTGAGCAAGGTAAGTCACCTGTGTAGCAAGGGCAGAGTCTAGAAACTGGGGTTAGGGGGACTGAGTCAGGAAGTAAATGGAGTCATAGTTTCATAGTTTCAGCTGGTATAAGGAACCATGATTTGAGCAAGGTAAGTCACCTGTGTAGCAAGGGCAGAGTCTAGAAACTGGGGTTAGGGGGACTGAGTCAGGAAGTAAATGGAGTCATAGTTTCATAGTTTCTAGGGTCGGAAGGGACCTGGGCAGATCATCTAATCCAACCCCCTGCCATGGCAGGAAAGAGTACTGGGGGTCAAACGACCCCAGCAAGATGGTCATCTAACCTCCTCTTAAAAACCCCCAGGGTGGGAGCCTGCATCACCTCACTTGGAAGCTGGTTCCAGACCCTAGCCGCCCTGACCGTGAAGTAGCGCCTCCTGATGTCCAACTTAAACCTTCCCTCCGCCAGTTTGTGACCGTTATTCCTGGTCACTCCTGGTGGCGCTCGGGGGAACAGGGACTCCCCCAGTGCCTGTTGATCCCCCCTGACTAGTTTATAGCAGGCCACAAGATCCCCCCTCAGCCTTCTCTTCTGGAGGCTGAACAGGTTCAGGTCCCGTAACCTTTCCTCATAGGACCTGCCCTGCTGTCCCTTGATCATGCGAGTGGCCCTCCTCTGGACCCTCTCGATGCTGTCCACATCCCTCTTAAAGTGCAGCTCCCAGAACTGGACTCAGTACTCCAGCTGCGGCCTGACCAGTGCCGCATAGAGGGGGAGGATCACCTCCTTGGTCCTGCTTGAAATGCATCTGTGGATGCACGACAAGGTACAGTTGGCCTTCCTAGCC
>NW_005843030.1:389254-400385 GCF_000455745.1 Alligator sinensis
CTTTGATCCTCGTCGGGACTACCTTCTTTTGGGCTTGGAGGATCGTCTCCTTAAGGAGCGACCACTCCCCTTGAACACCCGGCTCTCCTCCCCTCTGAGACTTCAGCGCTTCTCCAACTATCCTCCTTAGCTCGTTGAAGTTCACCCTCCTAAAATCTAGGGCCACAGCCTGACTGCTTGCTTTTGCCACCTTGCGCTGAATGGTGAATTCCAGCAGGCAGTGGTGACTGTCACCCAGTGTGAAGGCAGTGTGTTACCTGGTTTTAAAAGGCTGTAAGGTTTGTCAGGCAGGATCTACCTGTGATGAACCTGTGCTGCTTACATTTCAGCATCATTTTTCCTGCTGGGCCTTCACAAATGCACTCTTTACTGATTTTTTTCCAGTGTTTTCTGGTAACTGACTGGCCTAAAGTTACCTGGCTCATCCCTTCTTCCCTTCTTAAAAATGGGCACCACGTTGGCCTTTTCCAGTCCTCAGGGACCTGGCCGGAGCACCATGAGTGCTCAAACAGCCATGCCAGTGGCTCAGCCACCGGCCAATGCCTTGAACCCTAACCCAAAGCACTTCAGAGTGCTTCTCCCCTGACTCTTTACTAATTAGTGAGGATGTGTATTCCTCCTTGATATAGAGTGCCACTCCCCCCCCTCTCTTTCCTATCCTGTCCCTCCTGTACAGCCTATAGCCCTTGACATTCACCGCCCAATCATGCTTGGAGTCCCACCATGTTTCCAGGGGTAAACCAGGTCAGGAACCAGAGTCAAGAGTGTAGAGCCAAAATCAGAAGCTAAAAAGGTGTGGAACCAAAGTCAGAAGTAAGTTGTTGAACTCTGCAGAAGTAAGAAGATCATCTGTCTAGCACACTGCTCCTCTCAGAGGGTTGCCTGTAGACATTCAGGATGTCTGCTCTGATGCACTATAATTACAACACATTGGAGCAGACTCGATTACAGTCCACTCCAGCAGCCTTGGCATCTCATGTATTCAGTGTCCCTGCACTTCAAAATGGCAGCGGGAGTGCTTTAACTAAAGCTCATCAAACAAGCTTTAGTTTAAAGCACCCCCACTGCCATTTTGAAGTGCAGGATGCTGAATACATGAGATGCTGTGGGTGCTTTAATTACAGCGGCTCCCAAGAGCTGCTCTAATTAAAGCCTGCTTCCCCTGCCTCCCCATCCCCAGAGCACGTGTAAAGATGCCCAAAGATTCTGATATCTTGACCTCATTAATGTCTCCTTATCTGAAAATGAGTGTCCATTAGATGCAGGCAGCTCCTAAACAAAGGTACTACTTTTGCTACCCCAACACCCCTATGACAAAAAAAGATAACCAGAACAGGGCTGTCCAACTTGTGGTCCATGAGCTGTATGTAGCTCATGAGGAGTTAACTCATGGCCTGTGGGCAACTACCTGGTCTCTGCTCCTCTGCATTATTTCCCTGTTGCTGCTGCCAGAGCCTTTGGGATCCTACTCCCTCTTCCAGCTTCCACTTCCTGCCCTCACTTCTGGGGTGGGCCAATGCAAACCATGGAGCCTGGGGGTCCAGGGAGCCCCACATGGTGGGGGAGCCTACATGGTGAGGAAGTATATGGGTGGAAGGATGGTGGCAGTGTTTTGAGTGGGGGGAGGAATCCACATGGTCCCCAGTCTGTGCAGAATGCAACTCCCATACACTCAAAAGTTGGCCAGCCCTGGTCATGTTGATTTGTCCTCCATCTATCTCTTTCAGTCTTTCTGCCTTTACATTTCAAACAGTCTGACATTTTTTTCCAGTTTCATGGTTACAACATGGGGGAGGATCTCATCCAAGTCTCTGGAAACACTCGATACCTTTACCCTGCAGATGGAGGACAGATTCAAGTAGAGAAGATAGAGTTTATAAAAGGTGATTGTTAATATTCCATCTTAATTCATTTCTGATTGGTGGGATGGATTTAAATTAAATATATGCATGAAATAGGACACCTTTTAAGAACTACTGTTTAGGAAGTTTAATATCTAAGGGCCTTGTTACACATTACACTGGGCGCATCTACACATGCTATTAATGCATAGTAAATTGCCCCCGGGAAAAGAGCCTACACAGGCGCTAGGTTGGGAGCAAATTAATTCCCGACCAGAACAACTGAGACAGGGATGTCCTACCCCTTCTCTTCTCTGCCCCATTGCAGCAGCCAGGGGTAGCTCCAGACTCCCCCTGAGTGCCAACCTGGAGGAATAAGGGGTTGGGGGCTGGTGGACTGGTGTATCTCAGCCAGTTGGGGATCAGAACCAATCCCCGCATGGCTGGGAGAAGTGTCCCTGCCTGGTGGGGCAACCATGTGGGGATTTTGAGGATCGCAATGCCCACATAGCCAGGAGAAGCATCCCTACCTGGCTGGCAGGATTGCTGCCTGGGTCCCAATTGACATTTGGCTGCTAGGCAGCATCCCCACCAGGTGGAAATATTTCTCCTTGCCGTGTGGGGATCGGGACCCTCCCAATCCCCACATGGCTGTCCCTTCCAGGTGGGAACACCTTTCCCTGCCACATGGGGATCAGGTCCTGACCCAATCCCTACCTGATTGGAATGCAGCTATCCCAGCTGCCAGGACAGGTCTCCTGGCCGTGTGGTGATCAGGATGGTCCAATTCCCATATGGTGGGGAGACAGCTGCCCCTGCAGCCTGCACATCTCCTACCACATAGGGCTTAATTAGGCAGCAGTGGGCCCCCTGCTGCCTGGGCTGACCGGGTGCCAATTGCTCCTGGCCAGCATTTACACGTATGCTACTGCACAGTAGGTAATGTGTAGCTAATCTACTTGTATTTTCAGGTAGTAGATAAATGTGTATCAGCCTGTTTTACTGAACAGTAGCCTAGCACATGGTTAAATATGACACTTTACTGCACAGTAGATTAGTCTGCTGAGCAGAAAAGCATCTTGTGTATACACACCCATTGTGAGCTGCTCAAATGTTGATCCGTGTTAGTGCTAGCTCAAGATTGGAGCAGTCACTGGTTCAGGCTAGCAGGGGCCTGAAGGGCTGAAAGGTAAGAATCCACCCCTCCCATTTCAGGCTTCCCCCTGCCACCCAAGCCTCCCCCAGTTCCCTCCAAATCTTGGGGCTCCCCTCTGCCCCTCAGGGTCCCCCCACCCTTCCTTGTAGCTGTCCTTTCTGTCTGTCTCAGGGGAGCAAACATTGACAGGTTAACCTGTCTGCCCATTCCCCCCTCCCTCACTGTTGCTTTTGTTAACCCTTCCCTGTTTGCTTCCCCAGGACAGAGAATGCAGGCAGCCACAAGTAAGTTGGGGGAAGGGAGGCAGAAAACAGGGATCTGGCATACTGGGAGAATGGAGTAATGGGCCGGATCCAGGTCCATGGGGGAGGGGGAAGCAGCAGGGGGGTGGGGTTTACACTAACATATAGCCTAGAGTCACTACACATTAGTGTAACACAAGCTGGGTAACACGGATCAGAGATAAACCTAGGCTGGGGCAGTATAACTTTAAGCCACCTAAAGAGTGCTTAAAACTAGTTTAATGTGTTAATGTATAGACAATGCAGGGGTTAAGAGCTCCAAGACCTGCCTAAAATTAACATGTAACAAGGCTCTAATACGTTCTTTTGATGCCATTATTCTTCTTCAGTATTGAAATTCTAAAGATATGTTTACATATGGGTAAGTTCCTTTGCTTATCTATATAATAAAGATTTATTGAAAAGGAAACTGAAAGAATAGTTTCTAATCCCATTGTAACTCTCTGTACTCATAATAGTGATACTTTGCTGGCATATTTTAATAATTGGCAGAGAACCAAAGAATCAGAAAGTTAGACATGAAGACTGATCCTACCTAGTCCTTCCAGTGGTAACCATTAAGCTCTTCCTTACATTGCATGCTGTGGTGATTTGTTCAGTCTAGATTTCAATGATCCTTGCAATGACCTTACCCAATTTCTCTTGGAACATTATTTTGCAGTCTGCTAGATCATAATATCAGGAAGTTTTGCCAAATATTTAATAAACATTTTTACATTGTTAATTTTGTCTTATTGTTGCTAATAAGTCATTTGGCCATCATCAACAATCTCTAATCTTATCTTTCCATATCTGTAATCATGATGGTGAGTTACTGTGTTTACTCGAATATAAGATGACCCTGATCATAAGATGACCCCCCCAGTAATTAGATTCAATTTATGGAAAATTTATAAATTTGATATAATTTTCCAGGTATAGAATCTATTTATTGGAGGTTTGTCTTTAAATTTCTCCCTTCCCACTGCTACAGATGGAAAAATAAATCTGGTGGGGTTGTCTAGCCCTTTTGCCCTCTGTCCCTCCCCTCCAACTTTTTCCCCCTCCAGCCCCTTCCCCTACTCCTTACTGTCAGACCCTACCCTCCCTGTGCACATGGAAGTGAGGCAAAAAATTGAAAATACTGATTTGGAAATAAACATAATTGTAGCAATTTTCCTATAGTACCTATAGACTTAGTTCATCCAAAATTGATGCATTTTACCTTTTTTGAAACTCTTGCAAGCTTTAGCACAGGTACTCTATAAACACACCTTACGTAACACTTTAGCACCTCCTTGTATATAGTACAAACTTTTCTTCTTTTAAGGAAAATTTTTCGTGTCCCAAATCAAATCAGCCAAATCAATTCCCATTCAAGAACCATATGTGGCCCTACTACTAGCAAGCATCCTCCACCCCCACCTGGGGCTTCATATTCTTCCAAATCCTTTGGCAGGTATCCTACGTGCAGGCCCAAACCGGAGGCTTGGGGTTCAGATGCCCCCAAGTTTTGCTGGCCCTCAGCCATGTGGCCACAACAGCAAGCTAGGAAGGAGTCTCCTATGCCCATAAAGTTAGCATATAGCTAAGATCTTCCCACTGGAAGTGGAAGTGAGAAGTTAACTATCCCTTACATCAGTCAAGGTACTACCCCCGGCCAAGAAAGTGGTTTTCCTCTGCAATTAGGAAAATCACCGTAGTGGTCATGGTGCTTCTTCTGCCAGCACACCTGGATAATGCAACCCCTCTGAATATACAAACTATGTATGATATTAATCCAAAGCCAAAAGACTCATGACTTACTATAGTTCATTGGGCTGGGCCCCACCAGGGTCAGCAGCATTTCAAGCCATGGTGATCCCACATCTCAGCACTGCTCAGTATGCTGTGTACTGTAGATACCTCCTACAAAGGAGCCATGTGCTAATTAGCACCCCCACTCCCTCCCCGCTCGTGACTGGAACTGGGTGTTCTTGTCAAGAGTCCTGGGATGCTCCAAAAAATTTCTATGCAGATGAAGTGCAGGGCAACCTGATCTGCCTTCACCTCATGGAGAGCAGAGCCACACTAAACCATATGTGATAGGCTGGGAGAGGGGCCAACAGAAGCATTCTGGGTAAACTGTTTGGAGCCCTGACATTTAAGGTTGGTGAAGAAAGAGGGATCACTGGAAATGGGAAAGAAAGGCATAGCTCAGCTGTGGGAGTGAAGAGAAAGTCAAAATGACTAAAAATCCAGTGAGGGCTGAGGCGGGGCTGCACTTAACAGGCACTACTATACATCTTGTTCAGATGGGTTTCACTAACCTATACTTGTGGTAGGTTCCTATCAGCATGTTTGCTCAACATGAGCCGTGTACTTTATAGTTGTGCTCAGTGGGCGTGTCTACATGAGCCACCAACTGCACAGCTGTTACTGCACAGTCATTTAATACTTGCATAACCAAGTACTAAATGACTGTGCAACTAGTTACTGTACAATAGTATCCTGGCACAGTTGCCTAGTGGCACTTATTGCACAATAGCTCATTACTACTGCACAATAGGTCTTTTTTACTGTGCAGTAGGATCACATCACATCACAGTTTGTGCCCAGGGATGCTACTGCACAGTAGTAATGAGCTACTGAGCAGTAAGTATCTTGTGTAGATGTGGCCAGTATTGACTGCATTTAATTAACTTCATAGTAGGTTTCCATTATAAAGCACATGCTGCTTTCAGCATCAGTTCAAAGATGGACAATGTATTTAATGAGGTTTCCTTGTATATGGATTCAAGGAATGAGGGGCTTTTCCCACCACGCTGATTGGGGGCTGGGGGAATCTTGTCTGTATTCAAGTAAATATGGTAAATACAAACCATGATTGTATTCCACTGTTTTCTAGGGCGAACTTTGGTCAAGATGAAGGTGGCAAAGGACAGCCACAGCTTCTTCATTCATATCACAGACCCCAAGAAAACCCAGATAGAAAGGGAAGCACAGGAAATGAGTAATCCTTTGGGAGGACAGCAAAATGAGCCAGGTCAGTGGGTCACTAGGACTGCTGTAAAGAATTATGAGTCAGAGCTATTCCAGTAACTGGGGCAAGCCATAACAAGGGGCAGGTTATGAAAGAAATTATTTCAGTTCTTACCTAGCACACCAGGCAACATACGGTGATAGGCTCTGTGTAAAAAACTTGTGGTTGCTTATATATAAATATCATTATTTTTGACAGAATTTCTATATTTTGGGATAGAAGATAGAACCAAAGAATTATGGAACCACTCTATATTGGGTTCAAGAAGTCTCTTCACCAATTATCATGTCTTTTATCTATCCCAGCCCCTTACAAGCAATGATGCATATACTAGTCATTAGGCTTCAGTTTAGTTGGGTCTTAAATATATATTTTTCTTTTTAACCTCAAACCTTTTATGTATTTTTTAAGGAAAATCAGTAAATGAAAAGAAAACCGTGAGCAGGTTTGGATCTTTTTCAGCCACCTTGGAAAATGGAATCCAGCTGTCCTTGAGCTACTATGGACCTACAGGAAAGGCAGCAGGTAAAGCAAGCAAACAGAAGAGGTATTTGAGGCCCATAATGGAAATTCTTCTTTCTTTCACATGCCTATTAACTCAACAGTGTGCTGCATCCAGCCCTGACATTCTCAACAGCTGTCACTACATGGTTTGGAATTTTTCAACAGGAGTTGAACTGAGTTTACTTTATCAAATGTATTTTGTTAATCATATTCCAAAATGGAGAGAGGTTACTGTGCCTTCTATAGTTGCTGTGAAAACAGCCCAGTGCATTAAGAAAATCATTAGCATTGTCATTAACTAGTCCACCAAAACCAGCCAATTAGTATGAGCAAAAGAAAATGTGATTTTCTGAGGTATTTTCAAGGTTTTCTGATTAATAATTTTTAAAGTTAGATAGGTGATTATGGTAATTCTTGTTTTTTCAGGACATTGGTCTTTAGATTACAGCTGTGCAGACATAATGAGGGATTTCTCTCAGACTTCCAATAAACACTCATCAACTAGAAGCAATTGCTTCACAAAACCACAGAGTATATAATGTGTATTTTGACCAAGATCTAACCAAAGCTCTTTGCTTCATTACATTTCAGAAGCCACTGAACACATCATACACATAAAAGTGAAATTCTCCTCTGATCAGAAAATATTCCCAAAGTTTTTCATCCCTTAAAATAAGCTTGCAATTGAATGCTTCTTTGTGTGGCTTATGGCAAAATATTTGTCTGACTTTACATCCAGTTTTAATTATTCAGAGATATTTTTAACATAAATTACTAAAAATTGTCTTGTGCCAGAATAGCATCCATACTTTAGTGGACTGTAAGGACATGATGCTATATGAAAGAGAAATGTTTTATTAAACCTTTAGATGCCAGTTCTGATGCAGTCTTTGTCAGAGAACTTATGTAAGTTCCTTACTCTAGCTTGAGTATAGCCTTCACATTGGGCGCATCTACACAAGATGCTTTAAAGCACATAAGACTAATCTAATGCTCATTAAAACATCACCAAAAAACCAAGCACTAGGCTTCTGCACGTGAGGAAAACCTCCAGACTGTGATGGATCTCTTCACAGTAGTCTACCAAACTTTTGGCCTCTCTCTCAACCCTGAGAAAACATTAAGTGCTCTGTCAGCCTGTTCCAGGCCATGAATTTAACTCCTCTCCTTAAATTACCATTGAGGGAAAGACCCTGGGTAATTGAGCATTTCCCTTACCTTGGTAGTCACCTCTCTCAGAGACTGAATATTGATAAGGAGATCTCGCATAGGATGTGGTGCACAAGTGCCTCCTTTGGAAAAGTGTTTTGGCATATTTTTATTGATTATGATTTCCAGAAGGACACCAAGATCAAGATCTACAATGCAGTTATCACCCCCACTCTTCTGAATGGCTATCAAGTGTGGGCGATGCCTGCCATTGTCATCTCAGAACCTGGAGATGCCTCCAGAAAATCCTGTGCATCAAAATGGGACGGTTGCTTTACAAATGCCAGCATCATTGCTGAAGCCAATACTACTTGAGTTGGTGATTCTGAAACATCAGCTTCACTGGACTGGACATTATGTACAGATGCCGGATTCTCAACTTTCAAAACAAGTGCTCTACTCCCTGCTTAGTCATAGCCTGAGATCTCACAGCACCCAAAGGACATGCTACAAGGATTCATTGAAGGCATAGCTCAAGAAAACAGACACCAACATCAACATCTGGGAGGAGCTGGCTGCTGACTGACTCCGGGGTGCCACAACCTCAACCAAGTGGCAGCCCATTTCAAGGTAAATTGTCTTGCCCTCAAAGCAGAGAAGAGAGGGTGGAGGAAGGTAAAGGAAAGAAATCCTGTCCTACAGTCTACTTTCCCCTGTGGAAAGACATGAAACTTCTTTAGATGACTCCATGGCTCAAAGATTGGACCTTTACGTCACCTAAAGACCTATGAATGGACCTGGTAGAAATCATTCTCGAATCATGGAATTACAAATGATGAGATTTCAGGTTATTAGTTTGGGTTTTCATCTGTTGTCTTTGTTTTGATGAATTGGAATGTAACATGGTGATTGTGGGATAGGGATGGAGGAAAAGGCATAGCTAGAGCATCAATGAAGATGACCAGTCCAATGTGGTTGAAACAGCCCTTTTGGCTGAGGAAAGACTCAGGGAATTGGACCTGTTCAGCATGAGTAAGAGAAGGATGCAAGTACATCAGGAGAGAACACAAAGATCTGGGGGAGCGACTCTTCAGGAGGGCACCTCAAGGAAGGACAAGGACAAACAGACAAACTTATAGAGGGTAAATTCAGGCTAAACATAAGGAAGAACTTTTTCTCTGTAAGGGTCACTAGAATCTGGAACACACTCCCACCAGTGGTGGTGCAGTCACCATAATTGGAGGTGTTCAAGGAGAGGCTGAGCAGGCACCTTGCTAAGCTTGTCTAAGCCCAATAACTTCCTGTCCACAGCAGGGGACTGGACTTGATGATCCTACGGGTCCCTTCCGGTTCTACAATTCTATGATTTTATTATTCTATTCTATGATTCTATGAAACTGAGTATATATTGATAAGTGCACATACCATCTTCCTGAACATCCAAAAGCTCTCAGATGCTGCTTGGTAACTGGATTTTAATATCTGTGCCTCAATGTCCTTCTTGATAAAAATATGGGTATGAAGGGTCTTTATACAATCCATTCCCTGACAGTTGCTAAGAGGTTAAAGGAGAGAGTAGATATCTCCCAATCGCCCTAGCTGCAGCTGATTTGAGAACCAAAAATAGTTTGGGATAAAAGATTGCACAGCACGCAGAGTGGTGTGGGTGTTTCTCTGGGAGAGACTCTTTAGCGGTGAATTGGCAGGGAGCCCTCTAAAGAGCAAGGCCACAAACCTCCCAAGGTTGAGAGAGAGGGAAAGTAGTTTCTGGAAATCACTGGGACTTGGTTTAGAGCATTATGTAACACAATCCAGTCCATGGATGACTCCTTGTTTTTTAATTTGCCATTCAAGGTTGTTCTTAAAGTTTTATTGTCAAAAATGGGTATTCTGAGGTCAGTGGTGGAACGTCCAGGGAGGTTAAAGTGTTCTGCCACAGGTTTTTGTGTCTTTCTGGAATTGATGTCATATTGATGTTCATTCACTCTTACATGTAGGGATCACCCTGTCTGCCCGATGTAGACAACAGAGAGGCACTGTAAGCAAATGGTATCATATGACATTGGTTCAGGAGCAGGTGAATAAAACCGCAGATGTTATAGGCCGTGTTATTTGGTCCAGTAATGTTGTGGTCTGTGTTGATGAGGAGGTACAGCTGCATCTAGATCTGGAGCAAAGTCTGATCCCTTTGTGAAAATAGGCTGTTCCTGTCTCCGTTCAATGATCCGCTCCCGCACTGCCTTGATGCATGCACCTTGGTCTTGGACACCATGTAACTTGTGTAAACCCCAGGGAGGTCCTCTGTCACTTCCGGAGAGACCCTGAAACTCACCTGCCATGACCTCGGATAGATCTTCAGTGGAGGGGGCTCCCATTGAAGATACCTCCAGAGTTGTCACATCCCTCGGCAGATGTACATGGGGCTCCACCTCCCCTACACCCTGTCCATACACCAACCCTTGAGACGAGCCTCAAGATCTTTATATGGCTTGCCCTCTGATGATGTCCGCCTCGGATCCCTATGCTCTCTTCTCTTTGGACAATCTTCCTAGGCTCTGATTGGACCCGGAGGGGGTCTTTGGATGTTATGCCTCTGAAGGCATCCCTTCTGATACCCTGATGGTCCACCATTCACCACTGCATCTTCATGCCATCTGTGTTTCCTGGTAGGAACCTCCGGCACAAGACCCAGCAAAAGAACAATGACCGAGACTATGCTAACTAGGGAAAAGAAAAAGAACAAAGAAAAAGACAAGGGAGCTGGACCGGCATGCTGGGAACACACACAAAAACAAAGAAGAAGGAAGGGAGTCTGAAGGGAAAAGAAAAAGAAAAGAGGAGGGGAAACCATTGGGCCCAGCAGCCCTCCTTTCCCCTTAAACCAAGAGCCCTAGATAAACACATCTCCTGGACTTGGCTCCGCGCTTCTAGCCCAGCCAGGGTTTTCTTCAGCTCTTCCCTGAGCCGCCTCTAGCCCAGCATCCCGGTGCTGGCTGCTGCCGGTGCACCCCCCCCCTCCCTCCCGCTGCCACTTGCCTCTGCATCGGCTCATCCGATTCCCGCTAGTGCTGGGTGCACCCGGTGCAGGGAACTCCTGCAGCCTCTTCAGCTCCCAGCATTCCCACTCTCTCATCCTCGGAGCTGGCTTTTGTCTTCGCCAGGTGGCATCTCCTGCTGA
>NW_005843030.1:400416-402003 GCF_000455745.1 Alligator sinensis
GGCCCCAGCTGTAGATAAACGCGGCTGGTAAACCACATAGGCATCTCTTCCTGGCACACTTCCTCATCCCTCTGTCATCCTAAAAAGGGTAAGTTTTTCTCTCTTTTATGTGTCCTGGGTTCCCCTGCGGGCGGGGTTCCTCGTTCTCCCATTCTTGCGTCCCTGGGACACAGGCATTAGGTAGTCTGCTGCTGGAGAGATGCTGTTTGAGGTTGAGGGGTTGCCTGTAAGCCGAGACAGGTTTTTCTCCCATGGCTATCTTGAGATGCTGTCATTTCCCAGGAGTGGTTGGAGGTCATTCCTGTTGCATCTAACATTTTCAAGCTGGGGGCTGTAGGTAACAACCAAAGACACTATGTTGTCTTTGTTCTGGAATTGGTATTGTAGTAGGTTGGAGCAGGTTCAGAGGCTGGCTCCACTGATTAGAGCAACTAGTGTTTTAGAGTTGTATTATAAGTGTAGGAATCCCTGCTCCAGATACTTAAAGGCGTGTGTCCCAGTCAGTGGGATCGGAGCAGATATGGTCGTAATGTGGAGCTTGGCTGCAGATAATGGAATTAGTGGTGTGTTTAGGATGAAAAGTGCTGACCTGTAAGTGGCTATAGTGGTTGGTTGGTTTCTGATACAGTATGGTGGTGATATGGCCATTACAAGTTTGGAATCTTTTGCTTCCTTCATCATCTTTAAGTAGGGAACAGAATATTGAGCTTCTTAAGTCATGAAATGGGATTCAGAACTAGTTTATAAAGGATTGACATGACAACTCATTCAATGAATGACGGAAAGACTTTATTTATTACAAGTATTCACTGTTAAATGAGCCTAAAGTAAAGCAAAGTCCAGTATATTTGTTAAGGTGACTATATTTGGATCTTGGGGAGCATTGAATTTCAAGCTGAATAGAAGGCTATTTAACTATGGTTATAACCTGTGGCCTAACCACAAGGTAGAATGGTATGTTAAAAGTAACCTTGCAAGATGCTTAGGCAAGAATTTCCTAACAATAGAGTAGTGTTGTAAGATATATAGCTCATTGTGTAAGAAGAATAGGATGCAACCACCAGTTATCGTTAGGAGATAAAGCAGAAGCAAGAACTTGGAGATGGTAAAGAAATCAGCAAGAAACCGCAAATGACCGAAAAAAGCTGGGGTCAGGGTTTTAGGCATGCACTCATAGCAAAATGACGTGCAAATAAGTGAAATGCACAGGTAATTCCATGCTAATGAAGTAAACAGTAAACAGAGGCGGAGCTTAAAATAGGGGGGAATATGTGTGGAACAAAGGAGGGACAAAGGTGGAGTAAATGTTAATGAGCATGAACCAAGGTGTATAAATATGGAAAAAAATAATGTTTGGCGTGGCTCCCCGGTTTGTCGGAGCTAGTCCAAAGCTGTCTCCATTTTGAATAAAGCTGTTGATGAGCAATGTGTGCAGGTGATGCATGATTGCATCGATCCGTTGTCTCCTTAGTCATCGGACGTCGCATGGAGTCAAGGTCTAACAATATGTAGCTGTAAAAGTGACAGTATCTCACTGTCACAGAGCACTTAGGTGCCCTGCTCCTATAAAAAGTGGAAATTGCTAGG
>NW_005843030.1:402045-404383 GCF_000455745.1 Alligator sinensis
GGGGGAGCCCCAGCTGCTGGTTACCAGGGCAACCAGAGGGAGCTAGTGGCCCACACCTGCCAGAGGTCAGCTGACCGGAAGGGGGAAGGGCCTGGCCTACATATAAACCCCAGGGCTGAGGCCAGGATGGCAGTTCCCTGCTGGCAGCCAAGAGGGAAGGAGCTCTGCCTGAGTAAGCAAAGGGGAGAGGCCTGAATGCACGAGCAGCTCCTGATACTGTTGTGGGATAGAGTATTCCCCAGTAGGGTTTGAATGGCATTATAGCCAGGCAGCTTGAGTTTATGTTACAGCTCAGGGGCTTGTGTTTCATTTATTATTGTATAACACCGGTGGTTTGGGTGAGACTATTAGGGGAAGGAGGAGGCCTCGTAGGGGACCCACTGAAGTGTGGGGACCCCAGCACCAGAGACGGCGCAGCATTTGCGGGTGCACTGACCCTGGCGCCAGAGGGGGCGCAGCATTTGGGGGTGCACTGACCCCAGTGCCAGAGGGGGTGCAGCATTTGGGGGCACATTGACCCCGGCACCAGAGGGGGCGCAGCATTTGGGGTGCACCAACCCCGGCACCAGAGAGGGCGCAGCACTCTGCAGGGCTGCAGGGAGCCCAAGCACCAGGAAGGCACAGTATGAGACAGGGCTGCGGAGAGCCCGAGCACCAGGAAGGCGCAGCATGAGACAGGGCTGCGGAGAGCCCGAGCGCCAGGAAGGCGCAGCGTGAAACAGGGCTGCGGAGGACAAGGGAGCTAAATTATAACAAGGCCCAGACCAAACAACGTCAGTACCGTCTGCGAGGCTTGGGGCATGGTAAAAGGGTGGGTGGAGAAGGGGTGGTTGGAGCCACGCATAGCCCATAAGGCTACAGTGCCCCAAAACACCCATTGCAGAATGGGACCCACAAGGGGTCCAGGAGCCCACGGGGTCAGAGTACAGCAAAACCGTGTCCAAGAAGATGTAAAGGCAGCTTCCTTAATATATATTTACCAATAAAGACGTAGTGGGCGAGAATAGAGGGTGCCCTTTGGCCATCTTGGCACGGTAAGGGGGCCTTGGGGAGATCATGGCCATCCTGCAGGACCCTGCGCCGTGACACACACCAATACAGACAAAGAGGCGGTCTCAGTCTTGTCAGCTTCTCAAGGCATGGATCCGTTCACTAGAAGATCAGCTGAACACAGTAGCAGTTCTTGCCAGAATGATTTCTCATTCTTGAAGCACACCCTGTTAGCTGTTTCATTCCTCTTTTATACCCTTTAGCTCAGCATTTTCAAA
Organism: Alligator sinensis; assembly: GCF_000455745.1. NCBI lineage: Eukaryota > Metazoa > Chordata > Crocodylia > Alligatoridae > Alligator > Alligator sinensis. The sequence goes on from NW_005843030.1 coordinate 403,314, forward strand.
GCATTTTTGTAGCTGAGTAAAAGAAAAATCCAGGCAGTAACAACAGGAAGGTCCTGTTTTCAACTGTTCATTATTTGTTAGCAGAAAGGCCAAATTTTGACTGAATTTAACCTCCTGTCACTACCTTATTCAGTGACAGGAGGTTATCAATCTCTAACGAGCTGAAACATCAGGAATTAATGGATTAATGACCAGGATAAACACAAAGCATTTCTGAAGAGTTGTCCTCGGAAGATCAAGGGAACCACTGAGGCAAAACAAGAGTAAATCAGGACGAGACACCTATCAAAGCCCATAGGGAAAATATCTCTTCCTACATATAAACATGATTTATTGAAAATAAATATTTACTATCCTAATTAATAAAGAATAGATATTTCACACAGTTACATACCAGATACATAGGAGTCTGCGTAAAATCATCATAAATATAGTAAAATAAGCTGGAACTCATCATTTCTTTTCAGAAGGTCTAGCCTCAAACTTACATCCTCTTGCACTATACAATTGTCATCAATATTTTGTATTTTAACTTTTGTGAGTAGGCCCAGCTCAGCACTTGAGTTTCACAGTCATCGTGCTGTACAGAGCATTAAGGGAGTTTCAGACTATATTGATGCAGTCCTATTCTCATATGCCACAGGAGCTTCCAGCTATTTGAAAGATACCACAGATTTCCTAAGCATGCTGGCTTCCATTGACAAACTTCCACTTACCACCATATTAGGTACTATGGATGTCACATCTCTGCAGACCAGCAGCCCCTATGGGGATAGATTACAAGCCATAAAGAACATTAGCCCTTACAACAGGGGTAGGCAACATTTTTTGGCTGCAATGCAGAAAAACACCACAATGCCTACCTTGGAAGGTGCTGGAGTGCCAGCATGCCAGAAAAACAAAATGAGGGCAAGGGGTACATGGCAGGATGCCCTGCTTGCGCCCCTTGCCCCCCACCCAAAATCCCTCACCCCCAGTCCTGATGCCCTGTGCCCCCCACCCAAAGCCCCTGCCCCCCCAGCCCTACCGCCCCTTGCCCCCCACCCAAAAACCCCTGCCCCCCAGCCGGG
>NW_005843030.1:404393-411208 GCF_000455745.1 Alligator sinensis
GCCCGGGCTCGGGGTAGCTGCAGCAAGCAGCGGGCAGGTTCCAAACAGCTGTTCCGGGCTCCACAGCTCTGGCATCAGCTCCATGCTGGCGGCAGCTGCGTGTGCACCTTGGAGCAGACAGCGGGGCAGTGCGGCCTGCCCCAAGGTGCCCTATCACCTCTGTGCTGGGAGCAGGGGAGAGACCAGGGTTGTGCTGCCTCAGGCCCCTCCCCCACTGCCCACTTCAACACAAGGGTGCCGGTACGTGCCGGTACAGAGCTGTGCCGGAGCCCGGAGCCTGGCACAGCTGTTTGGAGCCTCCTGGCTGCAGCCGGCCCCGGCTCTGGGTAGCTGTTGCCAGCCAAGATTCTGGGCTGCTCCCAGCAGGCAGCTGGGATACTGCAAGCCCAGCTGGGCACAGCCCGGGCTCCCAGCTGGCAGCAACTACCCAGAGCCGGGGCTGGCCATGGCATGCCGAGCAAAATGGCCCCGTGTGCCATGCTCAACATGTGTGCCAGGGGTTGCTGACCCCTGCTCTATGAGGAAACCGCTTCTTTTCTCATCACACTCCCCTGCTTTATCCTCACACAACTATTTCAGATTTGGGAATTCCCTATACCTACAGATGCATCATGGGCATATGTGTGCCCATGGCAGTGCCATTCATTTATGTTTACCACAGACCTTGAAGTCTGCATCTTGTGCAGCTGCCCTCTTATCCCCTGCTATACCTAAGTTACATTAATGACATCTGCATCATATGGCCACATGAGAAGGTATCTCTAAAGAAATGCCACCAGTACTTTAACAGCTGTCCATCAAACTGACTCTGGAATACTTCTCTCAGTAAATTTGTTTCCTAGATACCACAGTGGAAGTTTGTAATGGCCATATCACCACCACATAGTATTCCTACATGTAAGAATGAATGAATAGCAATCTAACATTGCTTCCAGAAAGACACACAAACCTATGGCAGAACACATTGCCCTCCTGGGACATTCCATCACTGACCTGAGAATAGTTGTTCTTTGACAATAACACTTTAAAAACAAACTTGAATGGGGAATGCTGGAACAACAAATCAACAACTGGATTGTGTTAAGTATGATCTAAGCCAGTAGTGCCTGATCTTTTCACTCTGCAAACTGGATGAGTAGTGCCAGATCCTTCCACAGGCTGAATCTGGTCAATGGGCCCAATCTGGCTCTAGGGGGTTGCTCAGCTCAAGCCTGGGGTGGGGCAGCCCCAATCTGGACATGCAGAGGGGCGGGGGGCAAAGTAACCCCAATCTGGATGTGGTAAAAGTAGCAGCCCAATCCAGATACAGTAGGTGGGGCAGGGCAACCCCAATGTGGACATCCTGGGGTTAGGATAGAGTAGCCTTGAACTGAATGCAGGCTGGGGGAGTGGCAAAGGCAGCCCAGCCCCAATCTGGACACATGGGAAGCCTGGAGCAGAACAGCCTTGATCCAGATCTGGGGTTGGGGGGAGCAGCCTGGCCTGATCTGAATGCTCGGGGATTGGGCCTAGCCCTAATTCCACTGTGTGGGCAATGGCCCAGCAGGGCTGGATCTGGCTGTGTGGAGCTTCCATTGCTTCCCACTGCCAAGTTTTCCGACCTGTGGGGATCCCCAAGAGCTGGGGATTGAGTACTGCTGGCCTAAGGCAAGGCTACGTATTCTTATGCCATTACCTGGATTAGTTTTTATAACCTGTGTCCCTCAGTGGCTTAATTGTTTTGTTTCTCTCCTGTCCGCTTTGTCTCACCCACTTTGTCTCTCCTTTTTCCTCCCCCTTCCCTACCTTTTGTATTCCACCTTTGTATTCCAATTACTCATTTCTATTTAGAAGCTCTGCTTTCTGCAGTCCCATAGCATCTGATAAAGTAAGCTGCTGTGTATAAAAGCTTATGCATCTATGATTTAGTTATGAATGCACATCTACCTTGCTTTCTGGGTGTTTTTCATTCATGACAGACTTCTTGAAAGAGCTGAGGTTCTGTGGAACACAAGAGCCTCAGCCTTGCTTATGGCTAGGACAGTAGTTCATCCATAGAAGAGGCTTACATATTTGTTCATGCATTTAACCCCTGTTAAATTAAGGCCTCTGGTTTTGTCATTGAAAAGGAGTAATTTGAAGAATGAAGGCTTGTCAGGAACAAAACATGTTCATTTACATGTACAACTCTTGTCTACCGCAGAGCTGTCCATCCCATGGCCCATGAACTACATGAGGCTCATGAGGGGTTAACTTGTGGCTCCCAGACTCCCACCTGTTTACTCTACACCCACTGTCACGCTGAATGTTGCCATCTACAACATACTAAGCCAGGGTCTCTGGGCTTCCTCTCCCTCCTCCAGCATTTACTTTCTGCCCCTGCCTCAGGAGGCAGGGCAGCATGGTACAGGCCATGGCTTGGAGAGCTGAGAGGGAAGTTAGGGTGCCCACAGAGCATATGATCTACAGCCATTTACATGTTGGGCATCTCTGGCCTATTGCATAATAAATATTACTTCCCCTCCAGATGACACAGACCCTGACTTGGCAACAATTTTGAATATCCCTTCTGTACATATTCCGACTGTTGCTCCCACTCTTGCTCCTGTTGCTGCTTCAACTTCTTCAGGAAAAAGCAACAAATCACTCAAGCAAAAATCAGCAAAATCCATGCCATCTGCCAAAGTGAGCCATGTCAAAGCAGTCTCTCCATCACCAGAAGATCTTTCAAAGCGGGAAGAAAAAATGATAAGGGAATATTCACCAGTAAGTAGTACAATGAAGTAATAATATGGCTATAAATTACAAATATGAGTTAACTGAAGGAATAACTCAGTAAAAGGGACAGAAATAGTTGGCATAGTCTTCCTTCAATGCCATTGTTTAATCAAATAAATAGTGGATCAGAGTGGCCCAAACTAGCCTAGTCATTTACTAAGACTACAGGGAGAGAGAATTTTTTTTATCATACCTGTAACTTTCTCTGCCTTGATCATTTATTAGATCTGATTAAAAATAATGGGGAAGGATTTTATTATGATTTTCCCCCTTTTTCAGAGCAAATGTGTCTGGAGTCTAAGCTTATGTTACCTTCAACTCCACTGAATGGCCAAAATCTTAGAAAATAAACCAGACACACCCAATCCTGGTTGCAGTATAAATCCCTTATCCTGGATTTCATCAGCTTCCCCCACATAGCCTCTATGACTTACATGACTTAATGAAATTAGAAAAAGCAAGTTATCACAAGACTTTCAGACTTAATTTGTTGAAAATATAATAAAATAAAAATTAGAGTGTAATGATCTAACATCAGGGCCTGCTTACCTGTTTTGATTTCAATATTACTAACACCCCACTTAGCACTAGTCAGGCCTTAGCTGAACTCATATGTCCAGTTTCAGGCACTGCATTTTAAGAAGGATCTTACAAGACATACAAAATTGCTAGCTTATGTCGTAGAAGCAGTTTAATCATGGTGGAGTGGAGCTCCATACAGACTAGTTTATCCTGCTTCTCACTACTTTCTCTGGCTTTTCCGATTCTGGCATCCAAACTAGCTTACTAGCTTAGCAACAGTGGGCAACTCTTTTCAGACCACAGGCTGGAATGACCCAGCTCAGATCAGAGGCATGTGGGTGCTGAAACCCATATATCACTGCTGCTTCTCCTCACTGCAATCTGGGGAAATATCTTGCCACCACTATTCCTTCCTGGCCACATCTACATGATACACTGACTACGCAGTAGTTTATTGTCACTGCCCAGTAGCATCGCATGGCACAAAGCATGACACGACACTACTGTGTAGTAGTAATGAGTTACCTCACAGCCAGCTTCACCAAAAAGCCATGTGATGATGCTACTGCATAGCAACTCTGGTTACTTCACAGTCATTTAGTACTTGTGTATGCTAGTACTAAATGACTGCGCAGTAACAACTGCACGGTCAGCATCTCGTCTTGATGCAGCCACAAAATGTCACAGTCTACACATGCAAGAGTATTAGGGTTCAAATAAACTAATTAACTCCACTGTCCCCAACAGTACTATCCTATGATGGAGTAAATAGGTGCACTTAAACGCATGTGTAGATGCTGACCACAGGCACAAATTGTGCCAGGTCAGCCCAGCCAGCCAGGGAGCCAAACCTCTGGTTTCTGCCAGCCCTTCTGCCACCTGACAGCATCACCCAAAATCCAAGGCTGACCTCCTGTCCCCTCTGCCAGCCCAGGGCTGCTCTGCCCCAGTTCAAATTGCTGCTGTCTCAGGCATATGAGTAGATGCTGTGCCCAGAAACATTTAACTTTGGCTTAAAGTACTCCAGAGTTGATTGCTTTGCCCTAATTGCACATATAGATGTTCCCACAGTTATTGAATCAAGTTGGAGCTACCCCCAGTCTTTATATGGGTCTGAAGTAGCATAACATCTAACACAATGTGCAAATTAGTGAAATAACTCAACAGAAAAGAGTAGTTAGCAAGGACTTTTCTTTAAAGATCACTGTAACAATCATTTATAATTTAACAATTAAAGAAAATAAACAGAGAACATCTACAGCTGCAATATGTATGGCTCTCTATGCAAAGGAGGAGGGGCTGGGGTGACTCAAGCACTCAGGTGTATGGTTGACAGTCCAAAAGTCATAAATTCAAGGCATAGCAGAAGTGCTTACAGAGCAGCCCTGTCCAATGAATCTGTACACTCAGTTAAATACCTTGTCACATAAGGACACAAAAAGGAAGGACAGCAGGGGATATTAAACATGAATAAAGTAAGTGACAAAATCAGGATAATAGTTCTACTGATGCACTTAACAAAATCAACATTTTTAAAATGTTTCATAAAATTAATATGTACTCTGTTATCTAGGTGGAAACAGAAGAACCAGCTTCCCACACGCAAGCAACACCAGATATCCCTACTTTTCAGAGTCTGAATGTCTCGTGCCCCAATGGGCTTGTCTTGACCTTCCTCAGTCAGAATTCCAGAGGTTAGTTTTGTGGAGCACAAAGGGATTAAGTATGTTTTGCATAAAAGAAATCATAAGGGAATCATAAAAAAAGAAGGTTTATTTCTGTTTAGACAATTTTAGACATGACTGGAGGAAAGTTATGTTATCTAATACAGGAAACCATTCCCTAAATATTGCTACAGAAACCAACATTATGAATTGCTTGGCAAGCAGGATGCAAACAAAGAGCTACAGCAAAAGGGATTCTTCTTGGAAGCAATGACCCTGAAAAGGAGTAGGAGGTCTTGTTGGACAGTTGGCTGAACATGAGCCCAGGCATGACAATGTGGCCAAAATGGCTAATGTAATCCTTGGACACATAAACAGGGGAATCTCTGATGTAGCTTTTGCTGGAATATTGGGCACCTATACAGTATCACATGTATTTGCGCCCCCGGGCTGCTAAATGGTGGTGGGGGCACTTTAACTACAGCCCATTTGATAAATCATGACTTAAATCAACCAAGCTAAAGCCCAATTTCAATAACTGATTTTTATCAACTTTCTGATAGTATGTTTTCTGAGTTTTAAAGAAAGATTTCATTAGTTAATATAACAATTAAAGTGTTGGCTACAAAGGACCAACTCACCATAAAATTCTAGTTTATTAGACGGATGCAAAAGTCAGATCATAAACCTTGGGGCTGATCCCCTCAAACACATACACATTCACTCACATACACACTCACAGTAGCTAGCTATGAACACTAAGCACCGGTGTCAAGATGTACCTGTCCCCAAGCGCTGGAGTCCACTGTCAATGGCCAGTCGAGGCTTCTTTCAGTGAAATGTTGCTTCAGAAGGGGGTTGCCAGCTGGTACTTCTGGCTGGGCAGGCAGGGTGCTGGTCAGGTCAAAGAGGGTGCCATTGGGGGTCATTCTTTGCTGCCTTTTATCCCTCTCTGGCAGACTTTGGTGACTTCCCAGTTTTCGGGCTTACCCCATCTAGGGGTCATTGACCTAATGGGCCACCCCCTTGGTGGTTGCTGGATGGCAGCTGTCAGCCCCAGGGGTCACGTCCACAGGTACGTGCAGTCTCGGGACTCTGTTGATGAAGTTTGATTAATTCACTGCTGTGATTAGTTCAAACCGGAGTTTCTCTGCCTTTAACAGTGAAGTTTCAGGGTGTTCCTAGTTCTGTATTGATCCTTTCCTCTCCTTAGTCTGTGGTTTCATAGGTGTTAGTTACTGCTCATTAACACAGATTTCACACAGACATTAGGGCTGGAAGGGACCTCGGAAGATCATCGAGTCCAGCCCCCTGCCCCAGGGGCAGGAAGTCAGCTGGGGTTACAGGATCCCAGCAAGATAAGCATCCAAATTTCTCTTGAAGGTGTTCAAAGTAGGTGCTTGAACCACCTCCAATGGCAGGCTATTCCAGACCTTGGGGGCTCAGACAATAAAGAAATTCTTCCTTATGTCTAGCCTGAAACGGTCTTGCAGTAGTTTATAACTGTTCAACCTTGCCGTTGCTTGGGGCACTCTGGTGAACAACGCTCCCCCAGACCCTGGTGAACACCCCTGATAAACGTATAGGTGGCCATCAGATCACCCCTGATTCTGTGCTTTTCCAGGCTAAGGAGTCCCATAGCTCTCAGCCTGTTATCGTAAGGTCTGTTTTCCTGACCTCTGATCATGTGTGTGGCTCTTCTGTGGACTCTCTCAAGCTTCTCCACATCCTTTTTGAATTGTGGAGCCCAAAACTGGATGCAGTACTCCAGCTGCAGCCTCACCAAGGCCAAGTACAACAGGAGAATGACGTCCTGGGATTTGCTTGAGAAACATCTATGGATGCAAGCCAGCGTTTTGCTCGCTTTACTAG
>NW_005843030.1:411492-418492 GCF_000455745.1 Alligator sinensis
CAGTTGGCCAGTTTTGCCAAGAGGTGATCATGGGATACCAGCTCAAAGGCTTTTTTGAAGTCAAGATATACGACATCAATCTCCTCTCCCTTGTCCAGGTGATAGGCCACCTGGTTGTAAAAGGAAATAAAATTGGTCAAGCAAGACCTACCCACAACAAACCCGTGCTGGCTATCCCTCAGGATGTTGCCATTGGCCAGTCCGTTAAGCATGGCCTCTTTGATAATCTTTTCTAAGACCTTCCCCGGGATAGAGATCAGGCTGATGGGCCTGTAGTTTGCCGGATCCACTTTCCTCCCTTTCTTGAGGCACCACATTGGTCTTCTTCCAGTCTTCAGGCACTTCACCAGAGCACCAGGAGTTCTCAAAGATCCATGCCAGGGTCTGAGATATGATGCTCGCCAGCCTCTTGAATACCCTGGGGTGTAGATTGTCAGGGCTGGCTGACTTGAAGGTGTCCAGCCTTTCGAGGTGTTCCTTCACGAGGTCAGCATTGATGGAAGGCAAGGGATCTCCCTCACCTGGGTCCCGTGGGACTGATGAAAGACCAATGCAAAGTACCCATTTAGTAGGTTGGCTTTTTCCTGGGTGTTGGTTGTCAGTTGTCCCATCTGGTTTAGCAGGGGTCCAATGTTGATCTTGCTTTTTCTCCAGCTCCCCACATATCTAAAAAAGGAGTTTTTATTATCCTTGATACTTGTAGCTAGTTGGAGTTCCATCACAGCCTTGGCTTTCCTGGTTCACTCCCTGCAGGTCCGGACCATTGCAGAATATTCCTCCTTGGAGGTGGATTCAGACCTCCATCCTTTGTAGGTCTTTCTTTTTAGCTGCAGGAGGTCTGCTAGTTCCCTGGAGAGCCAAGGGGCTCCTGTGCCCTTTTGCTGCTTTTCCTCCAAGATGGGATAGCATTAGCTTGTGCATCGATGATAGCATCCCTGAGGAGCAACCACTCTTCCTGAACTCCCCTCCTCTTGGGGCCATGGTCCCTTAGGGCCTCACTGTCGCTGGGCACTAAGGTGCCTGCTCCTGTAAGAGCAGAAATTGCCTGGGGAGAGAGCCCAAAGAGTTAGACAGGACCCCAGGTGCAGGTTACCATGGCAGCAGACTAACGAGCCAGTTAGCCTGCACCTGCACCTGGTCAGCTGGCCAGAAGAGGCAGGGCCCTGGGCCCATATAAACCTCAGGGCTGGGACTAGGGAATTCAGTTACATTCCAGCAGCCAAAGGGGAACGAGCCTCCAGGGAGGAATATCCCAGAGATGCTACAACTACCCGATATGCTGCACTTAGGACTAATGAGGTACCCTTGCCTACTAGACACTTAATGCCAGGAAAGACATTAGATCCTTTTCAAAGGGGCAGAGCACACCCTGAACTTTGGTGTTATGTTATAACCCAGGGGCTCATGTTTTGTTGCTGTTTTGTAATACTGGAGGACCAGGCTAAGGCTGTTGGGGAAGAAAGAGGCCTCATTGGGGACCCACTACAGTGTGGGAAACCCCAGCACCAGTGTGGGTGCAGTATTTGGGGGTGAACAGACCCCAGCGCCAGAGGGTGCAGTGACAGGGGGAAGAGCAGACCCCAGTGCCAGAAAGCACAGTGACAGACCCCAGCGCCAATGTGGGCGCAGTGTTCGGGGGTGAACAGACCCCAGTGCCAGTGTGGGCACAGTGTTCGGGGGTGAACCGACCCCCAGTACCAGAGGGCACAGTGACGAAGGGGGAGAGCAGACCCCAGTGCCAGAGGGTGCAGTGACAAGGGGGGAGAGTGGACCCCAGTGCCAGAGGGTGCAGCGACAAGGGGGAGAGCAGAACCCAGAACCAGAGGGTGCAGTTGTGGAGGCTGGCCTAAGCTGAGGCTGCAACTCAAGGAGACAACATTGGTATGACATCTGTGAGGCTTGGGATGTGGTAAAGGGGTGGTTTTGGAGCCACACATCTAGCCCAGGAGGCACCCATTTTGAGCAGGGTCCAAAACAGGATCCGAGAACTTACGAGGTTCAGGGGGGTCCAGCAGGACTGTGTCCAGACAATAAGATCAAGGGCAGCCTCCCTATATTATAATTACGAGCAAAGATGTGGCAGGAGAGAAAAAGGGTAACCATTGGGCCGGACTGACATGGTCAAGGGGACCAAGGGGTATCACAGTCATCCCTGAAGACCCCATCCTGTGACACTCACTGACAAGCCTCCTGAGCTTGTCGAAGTCAGCTTTCCTGAAGTCGAGGACCTCAGTATTGCTGACTGACTTGCCAGCTTTACAGTGAATGGTGAAGGTGATCAGCTCGTGTTCGTTGTCACCCAGCTTCCCATCGATCATTAGGTCCCTGATTAGGTCATCCCTGGTTGCCAGTACCAGGTCAAGCAGTGCTTTACCTCTCATTGGCCCATAGACTTCTTGTGTCAGATAGAGGTCATCCACACATGAGAGGAAGCTTTGCAACCACTTGGATTTAGCCAAGCACTCTTCCCACAAGATGTCTGGGTAGTTGAACTCTCCCATGACAACCATGGACTGGGGGCGTGCGGCCTCAGCCAATTCCCTGGCAAACTCCTGGTCAAACTCTTGACTGGGTGGGAGGTCTGTAATAGACTCCCACCATTGTGTTCCCTGTGCCATGTTCCCCAAGGATTTTAACCCAGAGGGTCTCCAATCATCCACCCTAGTCACCAATGTCGGCTTGCAGGGACGCGTAGCTCTCCTCGACAGAGAGAGCTACACCCCCACCCCTTTTGTCCACTCAAGCTCTCCTGTACAGGGTGTAGCCATCTATACCCGTGGTCCAGTCATGGGTGGAGTTCCAACAGGTCTCTGTTATCCCTATGACATAGTAATTATTTGTGTTAAGCAGGAGGACAAGTTCCTCCTGTTTATTCCCCAAGCTCCTGGCATTCATGTACAGGCAGGCAAGTGTCAACTTCAATGCATTTTGAATCATTGCACCAGCATACAGTTGTACACAATGTAAACTCCAGTGAATCTTGGCTGCTTGTAATGTCCATCGTAAGTTATGGTATATAGAAGTTAAATATGTGCACCAAACAGTACCAACCAGCACAGTGGCTTATATTACTGATATGCCATCTGAGTTACTAGGGGAAAAAAATCATGTCTTGCTTTTATTTTCAGGTCTTCTTTTACTTTTCATTTCCAATATTTTCCTGTTTGAGGTATATACAATCAGATAAGTTTGGCATGAGATACAGTGAAGAGGATGGAAAGGAATTTTGAACAAATCATATTCAGCATAGGATTCTGAATTAATAGTATTTATCAGTTGTGCAGTTTCTCTAGTTGACTGCTAAACATGGGGTTACTTTGAATCCTTTTGTCTGCATCTGAGGCCCCTCTACACAATAAAGGTATTGCACAATTTACTGGTTAATTGCACAGTTATCTTGAGACCAGCTACAAATGCAAAGTAGTTATCATGCCATAAAAAGCTCCAACCAGCTATAAAGTTAAAACTCAAAAATGTGTATACTAACTTTATAGCTGGTTGCTATCAAGCTTTAATTTGCAAATGTAGGAGGGTCTCCCCTGTGACTGAGAGTCCTATCAGCTGACAGGACTCTGAGCTACAGGAGTGCACCATGACTAGTCTGGGCTGGAAATCGCACAACTTGGAGGGACTGTCAGCCCTAGCAGCTGCCAACTCTAGATCCCGACAGCACCCTTCAGCTACCAGGACCCTGAGTCCTCCCAGAGTCCTGCAGCTACAGACACTGGGTTTTCACAGCATGCCTTTTGGTGCCGGGGTCCAGCTGAGTCTTGGTAGCCACAGGGTGTGGATGAGATCTCCCAGCCCCAGGAGTGCATGAAACTCCCAGGGCTATGAGACACAGCTGCCTCAGTCTTCTAGCTGCAAGGATTTTATGGACCACCAAGGCTGGAATATCACAACAGTTGTGTCACTCAGTCCTAGATGTACATTGGGCACCCAAGTGGCTGGGAGCCCCTCAGCCAAGGGGGCTTTCAGCCATGGGAGGTTGCTTCTTGCCGGTGCAGGGGGAGCCCAGGATCGGTGCAGTATGTGTGGCATGGTAGGAGGCATGATTGTGTGTATTGTGCATTAGATCCCATTGAGCCTTTACATGCATGTGTAGAAAGGGTCTAATTAAATTCTTTGTTTCAGAAGCTGCATCTGTTTTTTTATGTTTGTAAAGCATCAAGCAGCTTGATATAATTTTTTTTAGTAACATTTCTCACCAGCGTTGACAGGGTATAGGCATGGTGTATGATTTAGTGTGTAGTAAATTGACTTTTCTATATAATAAAAAAGGAGCAGACATACAATGTATAGCCTTATTATATACTAAATTGCTCCAATCCAAGGTGAAGTTACCCCCTTGAAAACTGTATAGTACCTTTATTATATGGGAAAGTCACTATGTGGAATATGTTGGGTGTTTACTCCCTAGTCAATTTAATCCCAGGGGGTGTGTCTATATGTGTACCCTTAAGGTGCCATAAGGTGATTTACATCACATTAGTCACCATATTTAAGGTACATTAAGGATTCTGCTTGGCTCAGCCTGGGGAGGCTGAGTGCAGTGCAGGCAGGTCAGGCAAGCAAAGTAAGGAAAGCCGCGCCGGGCACTGGAAGCAGACGCAGTCCCAGCCTGCCTGGGGTGAGCTGAACAGAGCCCCCAGGCACTGATACCACCTCTTCCATGGGCAATATCCTGCTAGCAGGTAAGCTGTGTGTTTGCCGGGGGCAGGGGTGGCTGCAGAAGAGAAATCGGCTCTGGGTGCTGGGGTACACAGTCACAGTCCCCCTACTGTACCGGGCAGGAGCCCCATTGCAGGCTTCTGAGGGTTCCTGAATCCCGGGCAGGCAGCGAGGCATCCTGGCCCTGCAGGGCTGCATTTCCCAGCCAGCAAACCTGCCCTGAGGCAGAGGCACTGGGGAGTCACTAGTGGCTGCAATACTCACTTTTTTCTTCCTAGCAGCACCAGGCAGCAGAGCACAGCCCAGGGAGCTGGGGTCTGGCTGTCCAGGGTGCTGACCAGGGCAGGTTGCAAGGGTGTATGCCCAGTGAGTCGTATTAAAGTGCCTTAAGTTTAGGGGTGTGTAAATTCACATGTAGACACACCCAGGGTAGCTGTTTCTTCAATGCAAACTAGCTTCCTCCACTACCTAGTGGGCAGCCAGCTCAGGAGAGCTGGTCATGTGTCCACTTATTAATATAGATTAAAAGACCAGATAAATTACTTGATAGTAATTATACTGTGTGGCCACACTTTTAAATAGAGTTGGGCTCCTTTGAAACTGTTATTAACATGCTGTTAAATTTTACAACTTTGTTCTCAGATATGAAAGATGAAGCCAAGGCAAGTAGTGAACCAAAAGCAGCTGAAGCCAAGGAAGGAAAACTGAAGGAAAATGAAGCCAAGGAATGTGTGGCCAAAGCAGAAGAGGCCAAGCAACCTACTCCGGAACTCCTGATTAGACAGAGTTATCCCCTACGTATGAAGTATTCCCATCAGTACAAATCAATGAAAAAAACAATAGAACAGGAGGTGTCTAGGGTCATCACCAGCCAAGGCACTGTCATAAAGTACATGTTGGATGGATCTACCCAGGTACAGTAACAGAGTTAGAATAGAAGTGGGTTACCTGAGCAATGTAGTTACCTGAGCAATGCAAATAGATGTGGAATACTGTTTCTGTCTGTAGCTAGTGTTCATGAATAAGGAAAAAATGATTTCACATATTTTTGGGAAAGTGACCAACTAAAAGTGTTTTTGATTGTAGCTGTGTTGATCAAGGACATAGGCATATTTTGTTGGTCTAATAAAAGATATCACATCTAAAAAAGTGGTCCTTTGGAAAAGACTTGACAGAGCTGGCCAGAACTCTGCTATATAAGACCATGATGTCCTTCCTAGAGTATGGCTTTTAATACTTGTGCAGTAATATTAATACAGCACTAATTTCCTGTCTAGTTTACTCTGCATTGTCCAATGCTTAGAGCAGGGGTGGGCAAAATATGGTCTGCAGGCCAGATACAGCCCATGAAGGGACTCTGTCTAGCCTGCAGCTGTTCCTTCAGTCCCTCTTGGCCCAGGCACCATCCGGCCCATGGCGCATCCTGCTGCCCTCTGACAATGCAGTGGGACTGTAGCTGGACTGCTTTTCTTGGCAGGCCAGGTGGCGGTGACTCCTTCCAGCTGCTGCCACCACTGTCTCCAGCACTGTGGTACTGGTGAGGACCCACACTCACAGCCCCAACCCTGGTCCGCCTTGTGCTTGCTCTGGACTTGGCCTGGCAGAGCGGACCAGCTCCAGACCCACTGGAACCCACACTCCCAGCCCCAACCCCAGCCTGCCCAGCACCTGTGCCAGACTCACCCATCCATGCTGAGCAGTAGCAACACCAGTGGCAGCTGGGTGGAAGCTGCTGCTCAGCTCAGGGGAAAAGCAGCCTCTTCCCCTCATTGCTGCCAGGCCCTTCTTGCTGCAACCACCTGGAGCCTGTGCCTGGGCTGCCCTGTGGCTCCTCTGCACTGCCCCTTTGGACAGCTTAGAGGTGGCAGTGACAGCAGTGGAGAGGAGCCACAAGGCAGCCTGGGCACAGGCTCTGGGTGGCTGCAGCAAGAAGCGCCTGGTAATGATGAAGGGGAGCAGCCACTTTTCCCCTATGACAAGCAGCAGACCTGAATTCAGACTCCTGAAATGGAGGAAGGAATTAAAAGTATTTTACTGAAGTATTAGGTAAAATAGAATATATGGAACCCAGCCTTAGAGGTTATCTTAGAGTAGAAACTAATGTTGCCTGACATTGTATTTGTTCAGCATGCATGGCCAGCAAATAAGCATCCACAGCAGTGGCCATGACATAAAGTAGTATGAAATAGTGCTACTTTATTGAAGCATATGTCTATTTACTTTGTGGTAGGAAAGAGGCAGCAGCCCAGGGCTGCCTGTGCTCTCTGACAACCCAGGAAAGGTGCTCTTGGGGCTTGAGGAGCCCAATCCTATGCACAAAGAGCATTCC